>NC_088910.1:22556590-22859620 GCF_963576675.1 Euphorbia lathyris | reverse complement strand
CTCAGCGGAACAGTCAGGTTGAATGGGTTCAGAGCTGACTGGTGCTGTGTTTTCTTCGAGATTTTGCTCGGTTTGGATTGGCGGGTTTGCAGAGTTAAGTTGTTCGGCTTGTTCCTGAGTAGAAACAGAGGCTTGTTTTTCTGCTGCTTGTGAAGGTTGAGGAGATGGTGCAGAAGGAATTGGCTTCCGGAAGAAGGTCATCTTGACCTTGGATGGATCATGCAATGGTGTGCTGACTGGTTGGTCTAAGATGCTGGCCTTTACCAGTCTTCTTCTGGTCTTTTGTACAAGAGGAGGGTCAGCTTGATTTACATCAGCTTGAGATGGAGAGTCGTCTACATTCTGATCAGCAGTGTGCTGGTTAATTGGCTCGTGATGTTGTTCAACTCCATTAGCTGACTCAGTGTGAGCTTGGTCAGCTTGATCATGGTCACTAGCTGTCCTTTCAGAGTCAGCTTCCGTCTCTTGCTCCTGTGCATGTCCTTCATCCTCAGTGTCTTCATTCTCAAGCTCTTCCTCGAGCTGAGTGACGAAATGTTCGTCTAGGTCCACCTCATCTTCCTGTTGCTCAGTTTCTTCAGCATGATGTTGAGCATAATGTGAGTCCGAAGTGACTACGAAGTCAAGTGGAAGGACGTTGATGGGTGAAAGAGTAGAAGTCTTCTGCTTCTTCTAAGGAGGATCAGTTGTATCCTCAGTTGCAGGCTCATCTTGCCTGCTTTGCTTTTCAGCTGACTGAGTTTTGTCTTGGTTTGACTCAGTAGCTGATTTTCTCTTTTTGGACTTAGGCTCAGCTTCCTTATATGGAGTATCGGTGGGCTTCCTTTTTCTTGTGGCTGGGGCTTTAGTCCGTTTTCCTTTTGCTGGAACAATCACCTCAGCAGGTAGCACTTCCTCAGCTTGCTCCTCTGGCTGCTCAATAAATTTTCCTTTCTTCAGAGGTTGGTTGAATTTGAGAGCACGCAATGCTGATGTGATCTCAGATCCTTTCACACAGGTTTCTCCTTGTAAGTCAACTTTGTGGTCAACTAGAATCTTTGTGATCAGCGAGCCTAGCCTTAGATTGTTCGTGCTACGCAGGAATCCAGCTATTAGAAACACTGGCATGTTTATCGGTTTGTAGGTCAGCATGTGCCAGATAAAGCACATCTCGAAGTGGGAGGCTGAGCTGGTGCAGTTGACCTTCTGGTAGATCAGTTGGACCAGCAGGAAGTGGGCCATCTTCTGATGCTGACCCATGGACGAGCTGGATACTTCTCCAATGTACCCAGCAGGCTTACAGAAGGTTTCATCATAGTAGATGTCCTCCTGATCACCATTTATTCTTAACTCAGCACCCTCAGTCTTGAGGCTGAGTAAGGATCCCAAATACGTTGGGTTGATGAAAATGGTCTTTCCCCTGACTTCAGTGACTAAGTAGTCATGGTCCTTTGCGTCAGCTTTGAGGTTATGCTAGAATTCCATAACCAGGTCAGGGTAGGTGGGGAATCGTAGGGAGAACAACTCAGTACAGCCGTTGTTCTTTATCCAGTCACAGAACGGTTGTTCTGAGTCAATGAAGGTCTGAGATACCCATCGAGAAGTTTCCACTTTCCATTCTCGGACATTCTCGAATACGCGAATGTACTGTCTAGGTTTAGCTGGTTTTCCCTGAGCTTGAGTGGCTTTTCCTTTTCCATGTCCAGTAGCTTTGGACGGAGAAGGCTGAGTGGAGGTTTTGTTTGTCTGTTCATCGGTGGTGGCCTTGGAACGACCGGCACCGGAGATGTTGAAAGATGCTTGAGTCATTTTAGGAGTTCTGAAGTTCTTAAGTTCGTAAGGAAATTCTGAAGCTTTTGAAAGTTCAGTACGCGTAAAGAGAAGGTAGTGGGGAAATACCCACTATTTATAGATTTTTTAATTAAGGTTTCCGTTTGAATTTAGGTCGGTTTTACCCTTGGGTTATCCAATCGGCAGAAACCCTGACATTTATGACACTTTATGACATATTCGGCGCATGCGTTGTACAGGTGTCATTACGCGTGCGTTTGCATTGAATGCTAATGATTACCTTTACTCAGCATTTGTTGGTACAAACGTTTCATATTCTGAGTGGTCAGTTTTGTGCAACGGATAGTGGGAGTAATTAGTTACTCGGTCTGAGATAACTTACTCAGTGTGCATTAGTTGCTGTGCATGTGATTTTGACAGATATTCTTTAAAACACTCAGCATGTTAACATTCATTCAGCATGCATTATATCACATTTTTACTTAGGAATTTAAGATAGTGGATTAAACATACCAATGGCTTCTCTCAGTATGCTGAATTGCTCTCGTGCTAGAGGCTTTGTAAAGATATCAGCGAGCTGCTCATCTGTTGGCACATAGGTCAGCTTGATTTCTTCCTTGAGTACATGATCTCTGATGAAGTGATGTCTTATGCTGACATGCTTCATCCTGCTGTGCTGGATTGGGTTCTTTGAGAGGTCAATTGCGCTCTTGTTATCGCATTTGACTTCAATTGTCTTTGTTTGTACACCATAGTCTTCAAGCTGTTGCTTAATCCATAGGACTTGAGCAACACAGCTTCCAGCAGCAATGTACTCAGCTTCAGTGGTGGACAGGGCTACTGACGCCTACTTCTTGCTGAACCAAGATACAAGATAGCTTCCTAGGAAATGGCATCCTCCAGAGGTGCTTTTTCTTTCCAGCTTGTCTCGTCCATAGTCAGCGTCAGTGTATCCGATGAGTGTAAAGTCATGAGTATTTGGATACCACAAGCCTGCATTTACTGAGCTTTGCAAATATCTAAAGATCCTTTTTACAGCAATGTAATGGGATTCGTTAGGGTTAGCCTGATATCTAGCACAATAACATACTGAGAACTGAATGTCCGGCCTACTTGCTGTTAAGTAAAGTAGAGAGCCAATCATACCTCGGTACAACTTGCTGTCTACTGACTTACCATTTTCGTCAGCACAGAGGACAGTGTCAGTGCCCATAGGAGTGGATATTGACTTACAATGTTCTAGTTCATATTTCTTCAATATCTCCTTGGCATATTTAGCTTGACTGATGAATATGCCATTCTTTCCTTGTTTAATTTGAAGTCCAAGGAAGAAGTTGAGTTCTCCCATCATTGACAACTCGAACTCATTCTGCATTTGCTTACCAAATTCCTTGCACATAGATTCATTAGTAGCACCAAATATAATGTCATCTATATATATTTGAGCCAGCAGGGTATCTTTACCCTTTCTCTTAATGAATAAGGTTGTATCAGCTTGACCCCTGACATAGTTTCTAGTCAGTAAGAAGTTGGTCAGCCTCTCATACCAAGCACGTGGTGCTTGCTTGAGGCCATACAGAGCCTTTTTGAGTTTATAAACATGGTTTGGGAACTTAGGATCCTCAAACCCTGGAGGCTGATTGACATAGACCTCCTCGTTTATTACTCCATTAAGAAATGCACTCTTAACATCCATTTGAAACAATTTAAAATTCATATAAGATGCATATGCACATAAAATCCTAATTGCTTTTAGCCTTGACACTGGGGCAAAGGTCTCACCATAGTCAATACCTTCTTGCTGACTGTAGCCCTGAGCTACAAGCCGTGCTTTGTTTCTGACTACGTTTCCTTGTTCATCCAGCTTGTTCCTGAAGACCCATCTGGTTCCAATGGTCTTCTGGCTTCTTGGATGTGGCACTAGCTCCCATACATTATTCCTTCTGAATTGGTCCAGTTCCTCTTGCATGGCATTCATCCAGAATTCGTCATGCTCAGCTTCAGCAAAGTTCTTTGGCTCCTGAACTGAGACAAAGGCTACATTGCCGACATACTTCCTGAGTTGATTCCTTGTCATCAGGGTATTTCCAGCTGAGTCAAGAATTGCATTTTTTGAATGCCCTCTTGGGACTCTTATCTCCTTGGGTAGATTTGTGTCTTGTTCTATTCGTGTTTCAACATTCTCTGCAGAAGTAGATTGGTCAGCGAAAACAATCTTAGGTTCACTCTTACTCTTGGTCAGCCGCTTTGTGAAGGACTCAATAGCTGGTTCTTGATCAGCAGGTGCTGAGTTTGGTTCATCTTCTGTTAGCGGCTGGTATCTTCCTGCAGGGTCAGTTTCATCGAATTGCACATGTATAGACTCTTCTAATACTTGGGTTCTCTTATTAAAAACTCTGTATGCTTTGCTGTTTGTTGAGTAGCCTAGAAAGATAGCCTCATCAGCTTTTGAATCAAATTTGGCTAAGCTATCTTTGGTATTTAAAATGAAACATCTACAGCCAAAGGCACGAAAGTATCCAATGTTGGGCTTTCGTCCTTTCCAAAGTTCATAAGGGGTTTTCTTAAGTATAGGTCTAACTAGAGCCCTATTGAGAATATAACATGCTGTGTTAACAGCTTCTCCCCAAAAATACTTTGGAAGCCTATGCTCATCCAGCATTGTCCTGGCTATTTCAACCAGAGTTCTGTTCTTCCTTTCTACAACCCCATTTTGCTGAGGTGTTCTAGGAGCAGAAAAATTGTGGTCAATGCCGCTGGCTTCACAGAATTCAACAAACTTTTGGTTTTGAATTCTCCACCGTTATCACTACGGATATGAGCTAATTTTAGGTCTTTTTCATTTTCAATTTTTCTAACCAAATTTGAAAATGTCTCAAAGGTCTCATCCTTGTTGGTCAGCAAGATAACCCACGTATACCGAGAGAAGTCATCTACAATGACCAAGGAAAATCTTCTTCCACCCAGACTCAGCGGCTGGACTGGACCAAAGAGATCCAAGTGTAGTAACTCTAACGGACGTTTAGTTGAGACAATGTTTTTACTGTGAAAAAATTGTTTGGTTTGTTTTCCAGCTTGGCAAGCGTGGCATAGTTGATCTTTTTGAAATTTAAGTTCAGACAGTCCCTCAACCAATTGCTTTCTTGCTAATTTGGCCAGGAGGTCCATGCTTACATGACCAAGTCTCATGTGCCATAGCCAGGAATTTTCTTCCTTTGTGACTAAGCATACAGTTTTTGAAAACTTCTTTTGTAGGTTCAGCATGAAAACATTATCTATCCGAGGGGCAGTTAAAATTAACTCATTTGTTTTTCCCTCATATATTTTACATCCAGTATCATCAAATATAACTTTTCTCCCATTATCACATAGCTGAGCTACACTGAGTAAGTTATATTTGAGTCCGCTGACTAGGGAGACAGATTCAATAGTGGGATTACCTCCAACGGTGCCTGATCCTACTATCTTACCCTTTCTGTTGTCTCCAAAACTGACGCTTCCTCCTCGTTTACGTTCAAACGTGATGAACTGAGTTTCATCACCCATCATATGCCTTGAGCATGCGCTATCAATATACCACATTTTTTACTTCTCGGCACATCTCAGGCTTACCTGCATTGTGATCAGTTTCCTTTAGGTACCCAATTCTTTTTGGGTCCTGACTTGTTAGGTTCAACAGGTAAAGCATCATATTTTATTTTGTGGCGACATATATTGATAGTATGGCCACTTTTTCCACAGAAGTCACAACTGACCTTCTGTTTAGGATTCTTTACTGACTTGTCAGCACCCCAGTGCTGAGCGTGCCAGCACACCTTAGTGGTGTGTCCTAACTTCCCACAAAAGTCACACTGGACTCTTCGCTGGGGATTTCGTCTCTGCTGAGTACCTTGGTACTGAGTACCTTGATACTGAGTTCTCAGAGGAAAATTGTTTTTGTTTGGAACCTTTAATTGGTTCTGAATGGTTGTGACATCCTTCCTCAGTTTCTTTGAAACTGACTGGACTTCAGAGACAGACTCATAAATGATTTTCATATTTTCATGCAAAACTGAGTTGTCCTGAAGAAGGTATCTGAGGTCACTCAGTTTGACCTCTTCTACTTCATCACAGCGCCGGCTGAGTGCTTTAATCTTCTTGTTACACTTTTTGACAAGTGTATAGAGATCACTCAGGGCATTACCCATTTCATTTCTGAGTTGAGAGAGTGAGATTACCTCATTAGATTGCTCTTCATAATCTGACTCATCAGATTGGTCAGCATGCTCAGAAATGCATGGCTCAGTAAGTTCGTCAGCCATGAAGCATATCTTCGCTGACTCTGTGGCCTCAGCTTCAGTAGATGAAGAATCATCACTGTCACTCCATGTTGCCACCATTGCCTTCTTGCCATTCTTTTTGTCTTTCCTCAGCGTTGGGCAGCTTGACTTGATGTGGCCGGTTTGATGGCACTCAAAGCATGTAATGGGCTTTGAGCTGTCCTTCTTGAATTTGCTGTCACTTGAGTCAGCCTTATATTTATCAAATTTTCTATAAGGATTCTTGGAGTATTTGTCATTTCTTTTGAACAGTCTCTTCATTTTTCTTATGAACATTGCCATCTCCTCATCGTCAGTTGAGCCATCATCAGTTGAATCAGCTTTCATGACAAGTGACTTATGCTTCTTGTCTTTGGATTTTTCTTTCACCTCGAAATTCTTCATAGATATCTCATGAGTCAGCAGTGAGCCGATGAGTTCATCATATTTGTAGGTGGTTAAATCCTGAGCTTCTTCAATGGCTGTCTTCTTGGCTTGCCAGTCTTTAGGAAGACTTCTGAGTATCTTCTTGACTTGTTCTTCCTCAGTGAAGATTTTTCCAAGTCTTTTGAGCTCATTTATGATGTTGGTGAATCTTGCATTCATTTCAGAAATCCCCTCATCATTGTTCATTTCGAACAGCTCATACAATCTCATCTGCTGGTTGACCTTAGACTCCTTCACCTTATTGGTTCCTTCGTAGGTGACCTCCAGCTTCTTCCAGATCTCCTGTGCTGACTCACAACCTGATATTTTGTTGTATTCTGCAGCATCCAGCGCACAGTGAAGCATATTTATAGCCGAAGCATGATTTTGTAGCTTCTTGAGATCATCCTCTGTCCATTCAACCTCAGCTTTAACAACTGACTGGCCAGCAACAACTTTCACAGGTACAAACGGGCCTTGGACTATAGATAGCCAGGCACTCATGTTTGTAGCTTGAATGAAGTTCTTCATCATATTCTTCCAAAAGGTATAGTTTGACCCGAAGAATAGGGGAGGCCTAGTAATGGACAGTCCCTCAGGTAATATCTGAGTTGTCTGGTTTCCAGGGAGAAACCGAGTGCTGTTTTCACCCATGGTATGGATCAACTCAAGGTTGTTAAACCTTTAGTAATGAGCTTTTAGGCTCTGATACCACTTGTTGGTCCCTTGTAAGTTGCAAAGATAGTTCCAAGGGGGGTGGGGGTTAGGAACTATTTTACCCTTTTTAAATAATTAGGGCAAACTTCTTTTTCTTAAGAAGAAAGTATATGACAGTGGCACTGAGCAATCAGCAAGACACTGGCTTAGAACTGGTGACTAGGTTAGTTTCGTTGCTTAAGTTAGGAAATAGCACTTAGAGTCTATTCCTGAACTAAGTCGTTTGCAGCGCACAACTCAGCTTGACCTCTTTTACTTGGTCAGTTTTAGTTTGTTTTAAGCAAGCAATGTATTAAGGAGTTAAGGGTTAGAGATACTTCACTCAGCGGAGTTATCCAGGTTCGGCTTCTTCTAAGCCTACGTCCTGTCCCCAAAACACGTTCCGAGATTTCCAATTCACTACTGAGCTCTTTAAAGGTAGAGACTCAAAAACCCTTTACAAATCAGAAGCTGAGTATAACAAGAGTACCTTCCTCTATACCTCTACTCACTTCTACTCTAATTCACTAAGTACTAAAACCGAGTACTCAGCTTCTCCTTTCCAATTCTAGAAATGATTAAGATTTGCCCTAAACAACAATTGCTAGAACACCTTAGATGATTGAGGATCAATCACTCTAGACTTTTACACAGATGTGAAAATTGTCGTGTAAGATTTGCTTTGCTTTTGGATGCAGAACTTTTGTATAAGTTTGGTCAGCGTAACGGCTTTTGCTCAAAGTTCTGTGTTGAATAAGGATTCTGAATGCTCTATTTATAGAGAGCTGTGAGAGCTTCTGGTTATTTCGAATTTCGAAATAACCGTTGGAGGGAAACGGCTTCATGTCGTTTTCACTCAGTCTGTTCTTCAGTTCTCTTAGCCAATCAGATTCTAGCATCTTCTGTTCTTCGGTCAGAGTGGCAGTATGTTCCTCCCAATCTGGTAATGTCAAACAGACAGCTTCCTGCGTCTTCTGTTCTTTACCAAAAGAGGAAATACTTGGTCTGGAAGTTGCTTTGTGGTCAGCGGCTGTCTTGTACGTTTTGTCGAGACAGCTCAGCAGCTTCTTATCGAAGTTATCTACGTGGATCTTCTGGATCCTTCATTGCTGAGCTACGTTTCAATACTCAACGGCAGCTTTTTGTAATACGCGGGCTGAGTGATCTTGGCCTTGTTTAACTTGGGCTTTGACTTTCATATAGGGCTTGGGCCTTATGATCTTTATATCTTGTAACAATTATAAACTCAACATTGAACACACACATTAGTAACAATAAATCAAAGCATTTAAACTTAGTGCGTTATAGAATATTTAATTGTACTTAAATAATTTTGTCAAATCAAAATCCTGTGGAAAGGTGTTTCAACAAGGAGAACTGGTGATCATGAAGGAACTGGGTATGTAGCCACCTTCTGCAAACCCCCTGGCCATTCTGGAGAAATCTCAAGTTCATCAATGGGCCAGCACCAAAAGATGGCACACTATCTGCTGACCAATTACATCTACCCCAAGATTAATTGCACTAGCTCAGCGACAAATTTTGAGCAATGCTTCATATGGCATATGCTGACCTACAAGCCCATCAATATGCCAGTTTTCTTAATTGCCGGCTTCCAGAGGAGCACTGGAACTCTTAGGCTGGGCTCACTCATAACCAGAATCCTCAAAGACCATCAGGTTGACATGTTCGAGGAAACTGAGGCCCAAGGCTCTAAGATCACAACTGCTGCGTTGCGTGCCTTGAAATATGACCAACCGATTAAGAAAGGCAAAAATGCTGATGAGGCTGATGAGGAGACAACTGTCCCAAAGAAGGGCAAAAGGACAAAGGCTCTAGCTGCCCGAAAGAGGAAAGCTGTTGGGACTCCTTCAAAGAAGGCTGAGCCTCAAAGCAAGAAGCTAAAGTCAGCTTCTCAAAAAGGTCAGGAGAGACCTAAGTCAGCCGAGAAGAGAAGAAGGCAAGATGAGCCTGAAATAGAGGCAAGAACAGATGCTGATGAGCAACCTCAAAAGAAGAAAAAGTCTTCAGAACTGACCCCAATTGATACTATACCCACTGACATCATTGTTCCTGGTGATTCTCACTTCACACAGTGTCAAGGAACTGAAGCTGAGCATCAAGAAGATGATGTGGAACTAGATGATCATTTCATCACTCAGGTGGAAGAATAATTAGATAACTCAGATCAGGATGATGAGGAAGAAGAAGAAGAAGAGGACAACGATCAAGATGACGCTGAGGAAACAGCGAGTGAAGAGGAAGCTGCTGACCCAACTAACACTGAGTTGGCTGCAGATAAAGTACAAGTACAAGCTAATCAGCCCAATGCTGATCAAGAAGAGACTTCTCTTTCTCACTCAGGAGAATCTATCCAAGCTGATCCCACTCCTCCTCGCAGAAGAAGATTAGTAAAGGCAAGTCAGAAAACAGTCATCGATCTCCCTGTTCAAAAGCCGACTAAAGATCCTTCTTCTCTGAAGCTGAAGTTTTTCAGTAAGCAAACCCCTTCTTCTCAACAAGCTTCTCTTGAAAAGCAAGCCTCTGTTTCTTCACAAAAGGAACAAGCCGACTTGAATGTTTCCGCTAACTCTACAAGCCAAATCGAGCAAGTTCTCGTCAATGTTGCTGCTCCAAGCACTGTGCTGACTCAGAACATTCCTGCCCCCATCAGCACTGAATCTATTAGGGTTACTACTTCACCAACCATAATTCATGCCGATCAACCATCTCTTCCAGAACTCCAAGTGCAGACTGAAAACTCCATTCCAGTCTCTGACCACGTCATAACTCCGACTCATCCACAAACTGGTCATACTGAGGAAACTGGGCAACACGATGAAGGATCCCTAAGCTATCTGCATGCCACCGAGTCTGGTAGAAAACTCATCAACTCGGTGCAGTCATTAATTAAGGACATTCATCAAACTGCTGAACCTACTGCTGGGTCTAGTGGCAATGCATCGAATCAGTTATCCCAAGTCACTCAGCTCTTAAATGAGGTTAAAGGACTGAAAGATCTGCTAAGTGATATGATCTCAATTCAATCACATCAGCCCAAGCAGGACTCAATAACAAAGCTGGCTGAGCTCCAACTGACAACGATTCAATATCTGAACACTCTTCAAGGCCAATTCCAGACCTTGTCAGTTGTGAATACTCAGTATGCAACTTCTGATGAAGTTAAGATGCTCTTTGCCCAGCTTCACACTGAGCAAATCAAGACCAACAATCAGCTGGCCTCCTACTCTTAATGCTCGGTGGAGCAAATTAGCGAAGCAGTTCATCTGCTGAACTTAAATAAACAAGAGATGGACACTGACCAGATGAAGCAAAATGAGATTCTGGTCACTACCCAAAGGGCCTTCACACATGTGCGTCATAATAATATCCAGTGCCAATACTATGACTCAGCTCTGCTGAAGACGTTTCATCAAGCGTTTGCTGCGCTGTCAGATACAATTACTTGGGTAGGTAAGTCTCAAGCCTACATCCTGAGCTTACTCAGCGCCGCTGAACTAGGTATACCTAAAGATGTCTTGGATGAAGGCATTATTGTTTTTGACGGCATCAATGAAAGTGCCGATAAACTTAAGGAGCTGTCCGGCGTACTGACCGCCGCAGTCTTAACAGACTCCTTTAGGATTCCTCCTCCACCCGATGATGACAAAACGGGGGAGAAAGAACCAGCTAGGACTCAGCAGGAAGCTCCTAGAAGCAGTCAGTCTAAGCAAAAGAAAAAGAAGTAGAAATGGGCTAGCTTAGTTTTTGTACTTAGTCTGTAGTCTCTATGTTCTTTTTTGCTCATCTTTTGCTATGTATGCTAACTACTTTATTTCATACGATGCTGAGTATTATGTTATTATGTATCTTCAATTACATCAACTGTGTTTACTGTCTATAATACTTGTTGATTGTATCTTATGCTGATTAAATGTTTGACATTGTCTTGTATATTTATAAAACACTGTCTTATAAGACCCATTGAACAAAATGATTACTCAGTGCACTCTGAATGTTAAACCTTCCGCTTAAATACTGAGAAAAATAGAATATGTTCCATGAGTTGACCTATATCTGAAAACTGACCTTAGACTCACTCCATTAAACCTAAACATGTTTAGAGTAAAACTAAGTCAGTAGCTCAACCCTAACGGGGGAGTTTGCTAAGTAATAATAGGTCAACTATCATGGGGGAGCTCAACACTGAGTTCCTCGCTGAATATTTTTGCCAACATCAAAATGGGGGAGTTTGTTGAAACACCTTTCCACATGATTTTGATTTGACAAAATTATCTAAGTAAAATTAAATATATTCTAAACACACTAAGTTTAAATGCTTTGATTTATTTAACTAATGTGTTTGTTCAATGTTGAGTTAAATTGTTTATAAGACATAAAGACTAAAAGACTTAAAGCCCAATACGGAAGTCAAAGCCCAAGTCAAACAGATCAAGACAACTCGGCCCGCGTGTGCAAAACACTGTCGTTATGATCAAAACGCAACTCAGCAAGAGAAGGATCTAGAAGACCTTCGTTGAACAACTTCGGAGTGAAGCTGCTGAGTTGAATCGACAAAGAGTACAAGACAGCAGCTGAGCAAGAACAACTTCCAGACAAAGTGTTTCCACTTTGGGTAAAGTTCAGAAGACACAGGACGCTGTCTAGTTGACCTTACCATAAATGGAGAGACATTCTGCCGAGCTGACTAAAAGCTGCTCAACACTGACCGAGGACAGAAGATACTCAAATATGATTGGCCGAGAGCTCTGAGCAAAACTGAGTGACAACGATAGGAAGCCGTTTCCCTCCAACGGTTATTTCGAAATTCGAAATGACCGATGTCTCAGACGTCTCTATAAATAGTGCCCTTCAGTTGCTTCATTCAAAAACACGGAACATTATCAAGCCATTACGCTGACCAAAATTCTACTCAAGTTCTGTGAAGAAAAGCAAAGCAAATTCTTACACCAAATTATATATCTTTCATGTAAAAATCTAGAGTGATTATTCAATCATCTAAGGTGTCTTAGCAATTGTTGTTTAGGACAAATCTTTATCATTTCTAGAGATTAGAAAGGAGAGGCTGAGTACTCGGTTATAGTACTCAGCGAGAGATTAGGAGTGAGTAGAGGTATAGAGGAAGGTACTCTTGTTATACTCAGTTTCTAAGTTGTAAAAGGTTTGATGCTCTACCGTTAAAAAGCTCAATAGAGAATTTGAAAGCTCGGAATGTGTTCCGGAGACAGGACGTAGGCTTAGAGGCCGAACCTGGATAAATCTGCTGAGTAACATCTTTCTAACCTTAAACTCCTTAATATATATATTGCTTGCTTAAACAAAACTAACCAAGTAAAGAGGTCATGCTGAGTTGTGTGCATTGAGTATCTGAGTTCAGGAATAGACTCAAGTGCTATCTCCTGACTCAAAGAAAGAAGTTGACTTAGTCACCAGTTGACTAAGCTAGTGTCTTAATTAACTCAGCGCGATGTGTAATCCTTTTTCAAAGAAAAAGAAGTCAGCCTTAACGTACTAAAATTTTAAATAGTTCCTATCCCCCCCTTGGAACTAACTTGTTACGTTATAAGGGACCAACAAAATTGTATGTATTTATACAATTTTTTTTTAAAAATTACCGTTTGAATTGTTTGAATTTTTCAAAGAATATAACCGTTGCATTTTTTACCGTTTGTGATGGAAAATAAAAATTGGAGCTGCTGAAAATTAAATTTTAAAAAATGTTATAATAAAAAATCATTTAAAAATTATAGTTTAAACAACAATGAAATATGAGACACAAAAGTTAAAAGGAACCCACCATATATCTGAAATTTAAAACAAAACAATTAAACAACAATGAAAGTGGAGACACAAAATTAAAGGGACCCATCATTTCCTTGCTTTTTTCAGGATAAAATATTATCCCACCCACATATGAAGACTTCAACTCCACGCAGACCTTCTCTACTTGTTATGCACAACGCGTTTCTTCTCTTTCCTCTACGGCGCGTCCGCTTCATTCTCATTCAATTTTCTTTGGAGACTCGCGCGCTGAATTCAGCGACTCGCCAGAAGAAAACAACTCCAAAACTTCTTTCTCTAGTGGTTGGGGGTAGTTCGCAAATTGCAAATTGGTCCTTTATCCTCACCACTAGAGATGCTCTAATAGTTTCATCAGTTTTAGGGAAAATAATTAAAGCAAAATTGCAGAAAGTATATCGAAAATAAAAAAGGGTGGACAAACCCATAATCCACGAGTAGAAAAAAAAGTTACCAAGCCGAGCTAAGATATGAGCATCAACATTTGTGGAATATTTGACAAAAGAAATAAAATAATCATCTAACCAAATTAATTTAACCGAAATTTCTTGTGTATGATCCTATAGGTTCAGCTAATATTGGCAACGGGCTCGAAGCTGGCTTTCGGCCATAAGTCATAAGTGGAATTTAATGAGCCATTATGATTATCCAAATTAGATGAATATCACGTATAAGGTATCATATACCTATTGTAATCTTATATGATCCTTTACTTCGTGGTATTTGGTCCAGCACGAGGCATGGTACTGTCACCCACATTCGGTGCTCAGACATTTCTTGATGTCTAAGTGATCTGATTAGTTCAAATGAGTAATAACTCTTATTACCTCATTTGGATGTGGCCACACACTTCTCAGTCTCACTAATCAAGTGACAGGTGATATCTATTCTCCATTAAAGAGATTAGCTATTCCCCCACTTTACTCATGGTCCTCAATAGATTTAGAGCATACCCGACCATACCCATACTTGGTACCCTTTTACAGGCTCGTTAAGCGTACGTCAAAATATATTGTGTCTCGTCTAGGAGCCATAGTAATTTCAGGTCTAAGGATTCTCATATAAGTATAACATGAGATACACTTAGGACTAATGATCATTTAATGTTCTCATTAATGGATCGATCAAGTATTCCATAACCTTTATGAGTATCTATGCCCTTAATTGACATCTCAAACCCATGATTGGTAAAACACCATCATCACCTAAGGCACATACTAGTCTTTAGTTTATCATCGTTCCTACGGTGACAACAGACTAGGGATATTCAGAATAATGTTTTTATATGCTCAAGGTTTTACTGCACAGATTATGCATGAGCAAACTCATATTCTTTGACACTTTATTAAATTGATTTGTACAAGTAAACAACATAATAGATTATTGCCTCTTATTATTGATAAGATGTTAAAAACAACGTCTCCGGACTAGGGTATACACCAATATTTTTGCTTCTACTATTTCCCATCTTTTCTCTAGCGATGACAACTTTCTTTTCTTTAAGGCAGCTTTAAATAAGGCTATGATTATTCAAGATTTTCTAAAGAAGTATGAATTAGCTTTTGGCCAGTGTATAAATTTGTATATGTCATTTGTATTTTTCAGCAAAAACACGCCTAGGCAAAAAAGTGATGAAATTTGCAACTTGTTAGGGTTATCTTGGAGCTCCAATATTTTTTTGATCGTAATAAGATGAATGCTTTCAATTTTTTGAAGGATAGCGTTTATAAGCATATTAGTGACTGGAAAGAATCGAGAGAAGGGAAGGAAGTCTTTATCAAGTCTGTTTTATAGTCTATTCCAACATATCTCATAAGCATTTTTATTATGCCCATCCAGTTTTGTGAGGATGTTAGTAGACTGCTTAACTGTTTTTTATGGCATTCTGGTGGCGATCTTTCGTCAGGTATCTGTTGAAAAGAGTGGTGCAAATTGTGTTTCCCTAAAGCTAAAGGTGGCTTGGGGTTCAAACGCTTACATGACTTCAATTTCACTTTATTAGCGCCTAACGTTTTTTACAAATTTACCCAACAAAAATATTCCACTCGAATTTGAGATTTCCTTATTTACTTCCTTTAACTAGAATTGCATGCCTCAAAATCTTCAACTACAACTAAGAATGATTAAGCGATCATTGACTGATGAATAGGATTAGGAGGCTACAAAGTGGATTAGACATAAACAGAGTTGAATTGGAAGGCGAATATTAGGCCCCGTTTACTTGTCCGAAAATATTGTGCTAGATTTTTTTTTCTGATTTTATGATGTTTGTTTTCTTACGAAGAAATTGAAAAAAATGTTTTACCCTTTTAAAAGGATAAAATATTGTCCTTAGCTTTTAGAATCGTATTTCATTCATTCTTATCTTTTTTAAAGCTATAGTCACCATCATTTCTTCTCGTTTTCTAGTGTTGTAGCCAAACATAAAAAAAGTATTTTATTTTTCAATACAAATTTTTCCTTACATAATATTTTTCGACAAACAAAAAGGGTTTTACTTTGACACGGTGGAAGTCAGTAATGTTAGGAATTATTGTCAGTTAATCAACTGTAGCGCAGCGGAATTACGGTTTAAAATTTATTTCTAATCTCTTATAGCTTGATCTTTGTCCGTTAACCATTGATTGAATAAAACCTTTTTATCCGATTAAGGATATAAACATACCCGGACTGTCTCTTCTAGAGACGGCTGAAAAATCCACAAGGTAGTAAGATCTCCGTAGTCAGGTGCACGAACAGCTATTGAGCTAGAACCGGTGCAAGCCGAAGAACGAAGAAGAACTGGAGAGATTGTGTAATTAGCCAATAAAAAATCCACTAACTCAAATTGTGATTCTGTCGAAAATCAATGGTGATTTTCATGTATGGCCGAATTTGGTTATTGCTTCTTCAAAGCAATTAGGTTGGTGGCCGAATACAACAGTTAGATTTTTTTAGGTTTTAGGCTTTTATTATATATAGTGTAGTTATTTCTAAACCTAATTGGTTTAGGGTTAATTGGTTAATTACAAAACTAATCTAATCCTAACATAATCACTTAAATAAATACCAATAGTATTTATTCTATGCAATTAGTTATAATTAGATTAAATTTAATTACCCCAATTAAATAAACAACACTAATTAATAAATTAACGTATTAGTTTGATTAATTATTCATCAAATGCAATTTTATTAATTTACAAATTAATTAATTACATCCCGTAAACTAATTAGCCAATTAGATACTCAACGCCTAAATTCATTAATCAATCACATTGATATGAAGTATTAATTAATCAATTAATTAACCACCAATTAATTACCTTGACATTTTACTGTCAACCAATTAATTAATCGCATCCCTCCAGTGTACCGTTCTATAAGTTCTAACTCAGATGTTCAATGTGCACGATCCTATGGGACTGTCCTTAGCTAGCAGTGGGCTTACGGCCCACAGACAGTAAGTGGGTTCTAGCAAACCATTACTGCCCCTAACCAATAGAGCTATTTCAGTAGTCTAAAGATGCAGAGACCCTGTAGTTATCTCTTAACTTCTTTTACCATTTGATATCGATATTATAAACTAAAGGCATGGCGGCTGTCATCCTCTCTGTTGTTTATGATATTTCTTGATCTTAAGTAGATTAATAAATCCGATAAGTAAACTACTTATCAGGGTGTGGCCACACACTTATCAGAGTGTGGCCACACACTTATCAATCTCACTTATCAAGTGGCCTGTGATATCATCTCACTATTATGTGAGCAGTAATTCCATCACTTCACTACCAATGCCAATGTGTTCACCTGTTCACCCAATCATACCCGTATTTGGCATCCTGTTACAGACCTGTTAGGCGTATGTCAAAGTGAACCGGATCCCACATTGATATTATAATGAAATCTGGTCTGAAGACAGTTAGAGACCTACTTAAGAAAACTAATGACACAACCACCATGTAGTTTTTTCGGGCGGATCGATCCAGTCACATGTATACAACATGTACCCATATTCACAACTGACTTATCAAGTGCTATGGCTAGTATCAATTACTACCATACAGTCGTCGAATATACAAGTCTGTGGTCCTAATCATTCCCATGATAGAATAGACTTGGGATATGGTTTTACGTTTATCAATCAATGAATTCTCTATTCATATTATAAATGAACTAGATTAATGTCTTTATTAATGTGACACAAATACATTTTATAAGAACCAATGCCTATGAACTAGGGCACACCAACAAGTAATGGAGCCAGCCCATAGTTCGGGGGCTCCCCTGCCACCTGCTCCATCCTTGAGTAGCATGGTACCGCCCCTATATTCTCTCATAATATTGGTTTATTTTTTTTGGCGATATTTTTTAGTAACAAAAATATTCCCTTTACAACCTTGACTAGTGCGGGGAAATGCGGGCATGCCAGAGAATTAGGTTCTCAACCTACGTTTAAGAAAACGGTTTTTTTATAGATATGCGCCTATATCTAATGGATAAATGACTAATAATCAAACAATTGTACGGAAAAAACAAGGATTGTGAAAATGTTTCCCTGGGTTTCTAGTTGCCGTCAGCACAACTTTAACTAGAATTGGACCAATAGTTTTCAGTAATTAAAAATATGAGTATAATAAAACAAACACAAGAGTTTTAGAATTTTTCTTTTATATTTACTTTAAAATAAGAGTTTTGGGTTACAATAAGCCGAATAGAAATAATTACAGCCAAGACAAATAGCAAATTTAATATCAACAATGTCAAAAGCAATAACTGTGATTGAAATTGGAATGAACAATTGAAATGAATTATCCGAAACGATGAGCGGTTGCGTCGAAGCATGGCGTTGAAATGTCGTGTCTTCCTGAGGTCGTTATCCCGAGACCGATGCTTGACTTGAGTAAAATGCGTGTTTAGTGGGCTTAATTGATTGGACGTGAGTATAGGTAAATCAGAATTGACGTGATAAAACTGATATTTTGACTAGGAAATTGAGTTTTTAGGTGTGAATTTGAGTAGAAAAACGAATCGGATTTGTGTTTGATCAGAAAAGAGCAAATTATACCGAATCAGGGACCTAGAGGGACGATTTTAATGGCTAAAATCGGACAAAGGGGGCTGCTAAAAATTGGTGTTCAAATTGATGAACAAAAGTTTGAAATTGTAAGGTTTGTGGCTAAAATTGATGATAAGAATGAAGGATTAATGATTGGAATTGGATTGGAAGCTTGAGAATTGAATTTAGGGATGAATTTGGACCGAAAAGGGACCGGATTTGGCTAAAAAATTGTGAATAGGCTGAATATATTTGAGAGAAAAGTATTGATATGTGTTGTGTATTTGTTGTATTTGATTTGTTGATTGATTGTATTTTTGTTGTTGATTAGTTAGGGGTGATTGAATGAAGATGGAGAAGGTTATTTATAGGTGAGATTTGTGCCCATTAAGCACACACTTACCCACTACTCATGCTATGATTCCACCTTGATCAAAATGTAGTTGTGCTTCCTTGATTATAGGTCTCAACTTGGTTTGTTGTGTTTTGACCCGAAATTGTATTGTGTTTCTGCAGCTGACTTTGCAAAATTTCTGCTCTCTCTGTGTTCGTCCTACGATGATGCTGAAGATGGATCCAGAAAGCTGAGGATGTCTATTTTCTGGATCCAAGCTCACTTTTGATGTTCTTGAATGTTTATCTCCCCGAATAATTTAATCAAAAGTGGCCAGTTACCATTTCGGATTTTCCTGCACACTTAAGTTAAGCCTTGTTTGATAAACCACTTAATTGCTTAAATTAAAATATTAATCACTTATTTAATTTAAGTGTACTTGATAACGGTTGTTTCTCCACCACTTAAATTAGTTAATTAAGTTAAAAACTACTTATTTTGATAAGTCAAAATATTTAACTTAACATTTTAAGTAAATATTATCAACTAATATTTTTATAAAAATTAAATCATTCAATATTTTCAGCACTTATAATATTCAGCACTTAAAATTCAGTACTTCTTTTTTCAGCACTTAATTTTCAGTTTTATCAAACAGCACCTTAGTTTAATGGCATTTTTCCACTTTACCACCCACTAACCCATGTTTTTTTCTTCTTTTGACTATTTCTTTTTTATTTTATATTTTTTATTTCTTTTCTTTTATATTCTTTTATTTTCTCTTTATTTTTACAACAAAAATAATAAACATAAAAAACTATAGACTATAATTATAACCTATGGTACAAATGTGAATAAATGTAAAAATTACATTTACCCCCAATAATATTAATGCTTGTAGTGTAATTTTAATATTTCAAAGTAGCTAAGTTTGTTTGAGTTGTATGTTTTAAAGTAAGAGATTGTGAGTTCTAATCTAATGAAACTCATTCTTTTTTCAATAAATATTTTATTTATTTGAATTTTATTTTTTTAAATAATTGTGTTACCATTATTAATTACTTTCAATAATTCATTATCTTCATGTTTAACTCATTTTTATTGATTTTACAAATATTGTTTTGATTACAAATGATGAAATCGGAAAAGAAAGCGATAATTACAACTGAAAAAACTACGTTAATTTCGTGGAAAAATTACGCTTAACAAAAGCAATTATTCGTAATTTAATTGAAAAAATAAAATTATTAACAAAGCTGAAATTCAAAACAACAAACTTGAAGCTATAAATTAGTCGATGATTCGTCAGTACCGTGTCTGGAGTTGACATTAATCTCGTATTTATGGATGACAACTGCTCAGATTGATCAAATTGGGAATTAAATGAATATAGACCGAAGGCTAGAGAAGTATTTGAGTGAAGCAAATGTGTTTTGGAAGCTTGTAATTTTTAGAGAAGATGACAACGGTGGATAAATATGAACTTAATTTCAAACAAATTGGAGGCTTGGGGAATGAAGATAAAGACTTAAAGACGAAGACTAAAGCTTTAAAACGAAGTTTGATTACTTGGATATAGCAAATTTTGAAGGTCAAATCTAAAAAAATGTTGAGTTTTTGTTGTAGGAGTTGATTGAGTTTTTTGTTGGGGTTTAGAATGGTGATTTGGGGTCCTATTTATAGCAAAATCTTCACACTTCATGTCTCATATAACTTCATACTTTTACTCTCACTACCTCTACTAATTGATTTGGCGAGCCGAGACCTATTTTGTATTATTCTTTTTATTTTATTTTTTTTTGTATTTTTGATATTTTAGATGGAGTAAAACGATTTTTAAAATTCACCCCTAACAATAATAATTCAAAAATGATATAAAATATTTAAATATAGTATTATATTCTCTTATATTTTTAAAAGTCACCATTAATATACGTAGATAGTAAAATCATAGGGTAAATTACATACGTGGTGTATAATATATGCCATATTTCACACTTTAGTGTACAACCTTCGTTTTTTCACACAAAAGTGTACAACCTTTTAGTGACCTCCCACTAAAGTGTACAGCCGGTAATTGTGACCGGTCAACCCAAAATCAACGTGCCACATCATCATTTTTCATTTTACCAATTTAAAAAAATGGGACCAACTTCTTATATAATCATAAAATACCATTATCCATTGTGTAAATTACTAAAATATCATTATCCTTTCATTTTTTTCATTTTCTGGAACTTCTTTCTCTTTCAATCTTTCCCTTTCTCTCTCCCTTTCTATATCTTTCCCTCTCTCTAAGTCTTTTATTGGTTAACAGGATTATAACCCAAGATCAAAATTGTTGGGTGTATTCACCAAACTTCAAATCCGTGTCATTTTTCAAGGTTCCTAGTTTCTAGTGTCATTCCCTTCAAAAAAAATTCTTCCCTCGCTAGATGTCAATCGCACCTCCTCAGCTCCAATGACAACTAATCTTCTTTCCTTGTCATTTCTGGTCATGAGGTCAAACTTATTCAACTAATCCTCTGAAGTCCAAAACTCCTCTTCTTCCAGCGGTTGAAGTTTCAAGCTACTGGTCTTCAACATCTCCAAGATTCCATTTCCTTTTTTTTTCTCCTCATGTTATAATTTTTTAATTGGTTGAATCCTATTGCCTCTCATCATTAGTACTATTTCTATAATTAGCATTATATGATTATGATTGTTGATATTATTATTATTATTTAAAGGTTGTGAAGAAAAGAATGGATTTGGACAATTATCCCCATTTATGGAACTCCTTCCTTCTTTCGGTCTCTGTACTGTTTATAATCCTGTTAACCACTAAAGAAAGGACTTAGAGAGAAGCAAAGATAGAAAAAGCACTTAGAGAGAGACAGGAAAAGATAGAGAGAAAGAAGTTTGAGAAAAATGAAGGAATGAAAGGGATAATGACAATTTAGTAATTTACATAAGAATAATGGTATTTTAGAGATGATATAAGAGGTGGGTCCCATTTTTGTAAATTGGTAGAATAAAAATAATAATGTGATGTGTTGACTTTGGATTGACCGATCATAATTACTGGTTGTACACTTTAGTGGGAGGTCACCAAAGGATATGGTAAAGGTTGTACAACACGTATGTAATTTATCCTAAAATTATATGTGATATAAAAACATAACATGATATGGACACTAATCAAATATGATTATAACATAAAAGTTTTTGGATTAGATTAAAATTGATTTATTTTTACAATAATTTAAAATTGACACGAAACGAATATGACACGGATGTGATAATTGTGAGCTTTGTATGTATGGTATGGGATTGGCCTCAACTCCTACTTGTTTGATGACTACGTTGTAGCCTCCATTTGCCTATCATGCTACCGTACAGATTAGAGAGTGAGAATTAAGGGGTTGATTTCATCTTTTTGACTTTGCTGTTGTTGTGGTCCAGACACAGAATATATAAATGTTGTATTAATGTAATCCTTTGTAGCCCACTAAATTTATTTAATAGATTTTGGGGATGGAGCTAATTTATGATTTTGGTATAGGCTGGGTGGAGCTACTTGATGATTTTAGGGGGTTGGATTGGATAGCCCATTGAATTTTGGGATATAGGTTAGGGGTAATTTGTGACTTGAGCCATTAAAATTAATGAAGCAAAAGTAAAGTACTTGTTGCATTTCTAACCTCTCTTAATTTAGTCCTTAAGTTGGAATTTGAGAAGAGATATTTAAAAATTAATTTTAGTCAAATCACTAAAAAATAGCGTTATTTGGCAAATATTAGAGTATCTCCAATACACTCTCTAAAAATAATATAAATAATTGACTTTTAGTGATTTAAGAGTGACTAAGATATATCATCTCCAACAATACTCATTATATCCACTCTTTATTTATTAGTATTTTATGATTAAAATTATCAACGATTGTTACATTTGCCAATAGTGAAATGAGAGAGAATTCTTAATAATAAATTACTAATAAAAAATGAAGTTAAGAGGCACTAAGAAGTTGTGTCACATCCGACCCTAAACGACCTCAATCGGCATCGGGCGTAAAATAGAAAGATTGGTCACTAATTGAACAAAATACACCTGATCGAATCACCGCTAAATTCTGTCTAAGATGTTTCCCTCCAAACACTTCTGAAACTCAAAAACTCTTCGGTTAGGACTTAGATCTATACATAAAGATGATATGGTTCCAATTTCGAGTGATTCGGACGGTCGAATCTCCGTAAGTCAAAGAAACGGTGGAGAAACGACCGAGAACGATGAATTGGCAGAACAGAAAAAGAAACAGAAAAAAAAGAGATCATCATCGCCACTTCTTGGAAGCTTTGGGTTATAAGGAGATATATTCAAATTTGGCAAATATCACATTTGATCCTCCATCTTTCTATAATCTTTTAAAAATTATCTTAAACTTTTAATTTACACCTAAAGCCATCGAATTAACCTCAAACTTTTCCTATAACACCAAATTAATATCACAAACCTAATAAGTATAATATATATTAATATCAAAATATAAATTCTAGAAATTTAGATCCGGACGTGACAAGTGGAGAGAGAGACTCTCTATTAATATAGAGGATGAAGAGGCTCTTAATGATTTGAGGAGTCACTAAGAAGCTGTTTGAACTCATTTTTTATTCTCCCTCCTTAAATTTTAACTTAAGAGTGAATTTAAGAGGTTGTTGGAGATGCTCTTAGGGTCCGTTTGGTATGCCGTAATGCAATGTAATGTAATCAAACTTGTAATGGAATGGAATGTTGATTCCATTACCATGTTTGATTGTTAAATAAAAAGAAAATGAACAAATGTAATTATCATTACAATATTTATGTTTGTCTAAATAAATATAATCATAAAATTTTATTTGCACAATTAAAATTAACGAAAAACATGATAACGTGAAAAATGAGATGAAGCGAAAAACGAAAAACACGAAAAATGCAAAAAAAAAAAAAAACAAAAAAATTGAATCAAAATCAAATACAAAATTAGATTAGCTGAAATCAATTTAATTAGTGCATATATATAAAAAAAAATTACTTTTTTCTCGTTTTTAAATTTTCATGTTTTTCTACGAGAATGATAAGAGGTTAGATTGAGGTGTGAGATTTGATAAATGAGAGGTTAGAGAAGCTTTGAAAGTAACAATTAGGATTACATGCTTTGGATGTAATGAGAATTCAACTCTTTTTTCTATGTAATGGAGATTACAAGCTTTATTGAACAAAATGTAACCTATGATGTTCTCATTACATTCCAATAAAATTAAAAATTGCATCCAAACATAGTAATAGGCTTTTGATGTAATGGGCCTTCCATTACGAAGTCCATTACGCCTTACCAAACGTACCCTTAGTTGTTAGCTTATTACATTTTTGGTTGGCTCATTTGACTAGTTGATTGGTAAAACTTAACTGATTGCTCATATCTATTTGTATAAAATGACAAATAAAGATTTACTATAGGTTAAATTCTAGTAATTAATGGTAAAAAGGTCATTCAAAAGAAACAGAGTAATAAGCTAATTGAAAAAGCTTCTAAAATCAGTTTTTTCAAAATTAGCGTTTTACCTAATTAAGAAACACTACTAGAAGTTTGACTAGTAAAAAATTATAAAGTGATTCAAACTTCCAATTTTACCTTAAAAAAAACTCTTTATAAAAAATAGATATATTAATCACTTCTCAAATAAAAATAACATATAAACTAAATGTCTGTTTATTTCAATTAACTAACAAATGGAAATAAACAGACACTAAAGAATCTCATGTTCATGTACTAAAACACTGTGGCGGGAAGGACATTTTCATCTTCTTAGTTTATGCATGTGTTTTGAGTTTTTGACCGTTAAAACTTGAAAAGTGAATTGAATTCAAGCAATAAGAAGGGGTATAATAGTAAATAAAATGATATTGTCGGTGAACAATAATGCGTGCGTGAGTGGGTCATCCTTATCCAACTAGGCCTAATCATGACTGCACTGTAGGCGCTAAAGTGGCAGACAGTTGTAAATTTAACCGCTTCTTCTGCAAATTAACTTCCATACATAAGGGCCATTTTGTAACTTCCTCCACATATTACTTTTTAAAAATGCATTTATATTTTATTTTTTTTCATAATCATATCATGCTTATAAAAGATTGAATTTTAACTATTTAAATGTAAATTGTAAATATGGTGTTAGATTTGATTTAAAATTTAATAATTGATTTAGAAGTATAAAAAAATATTTAATATTTTAATTAATAGAATTACTAAAATTAATATTCCTTCTGTTTCATATTACATGTTTTTTTTAGAGAAGTGTATAGAAATTAAGGATATTGCAGAAAAGACATCATTACATTTTATTTATTGATTCCAATATTTATTTATTCTATAATAAGTTTATTATTCTAATTAATCTCCGTAAATCAGTGTTTTATTGCAGAAAAAAATAACTTCATGTGTACTGATCATATAAAATGACATGTAATATGAAACAAAAAATAATCTTTAGAAAGACATGTAATATGAAACAGAGGTAGTATTTAATAAATAAATTGAGAATTATTAAAGTTAATAACTAATACAAAGATTTGTGGTTACTTAAATATGATATATACATGTTGTTTATGGTTTAAACCAACAACCAAAATAATAAAATAGAATTAAAGTGAATATGTAACTATTTTGTTTCTTTATTATTTCTACAATAATTTTTTTATTATTTCTATCTAAAAAACCCGGATATATAAATAAATAACTCTCTACTAAACTATTTTTATAGGAATAAGGTACCAAAATATGTCTAAAGTTTTTGAAAAAGTATCAATTTATACTCTACGTATAAAATATCATCAATGTAGGCTTAACGTTTATAGAAGAGTACTAATTTAGACATCGATAATGGTACATGACACGTCATTCATATTACTCTATTAAGTTATGTCAGAAGTTAACAGAGTAATATGAATGACAGAGTAATATAAATGACGTGTCATATTTATTATCAATGTCTAAATTGATACTCTTCTTTAAACGTTAAATCTACATTAGTCCTATTTTATATGTGGACCTATTTTGGTATCTTATTCTATTTCTATATTAAAAACTGAGTGTTCTAACTAGGATTTAGGATTTGATATAAAAAACAATAAAATTTGAAATTCAATATACCAAATCAAAATGATAATCTTATTAATTCTATGAAAGATCACTGGATCAGGAATCAACCATTGTCACTGTATATTTATTTTAATTATTGATAAATTTTACACTTCTTGTTATTAAATAAAAGTACTATAATAATCTAAACATATCAGTAAATTTTTTAAATAGAAAAGTTTGATGAACTTATTTTGAGATTAAAACTTTAAGGATGGCGGTTGATGTGTTCTTGAAAATGACATTGATGTTTTGGATCTTCTTGGTGGGTGTACGTGTTATACTGTAGGAAATGTGTTCTTCCTACAAACACTTTAATGCTAAAGTTAATTAACGTAATAATTGCTCTGTTATATTGCTCTGCTTAAAAAAATTAATATTTGTAGCATTAAATGAATAACTATTTACAATCTTAGAAATAACAGTTGCCTTGATGTTGACGTGGTTGTAATTGGAGAATTATGCTAACTGTTATCAATTGTTCCTTATTCATTTCTTTGGGGTTTTCTGGAAACATGAGTAAAAATATGAATGGTTATATCCCTTATAGCAATATATCTCTGCAACTACACTGCCAACAGATTGGAACGAAAGAATAAATCATATCAAAATCGGGGCAATAAACCGTCATTAGGGAGGTCCTCTACTGATGATCCTTCAGCCACGCATGGTTAAAATGTATCGGCTTCACAGAAGCACGATATGTCCTTTAGGAAATTCACAAAGAAACATGCAGAGCTTATGAAGGCAACGACGCCTTGGTGAGAAAAGTCAAGCTTTAAAGCTTCTACTATACCCAAATGGCACAAGATGCAGTAGACTTCGTGAAGAAATGTGTACCATGCCAAAGATGTACACATATGACTAGGTCCCCGGTCTCAGTCATGAAGGTCATTCAATCGGTATGCCCGTTCATGATATGGGGAATCGACATAGTAGGGGCCTTCCTCGAAGTATCTTATCAGAGAAATACCTAATCATCGTAGTGGACCAATTCACCAAATGGGTGGAAGTAGAACTTGTTGGTCCCGTGTGATTAGTTCCAAGGGGGGGTTAGGAACTAATATAAATTTTTTTATTTAATGGTGCTGATTTAATCAATTCTTTAGGTGTTTTAACTTAGTTTAGGTCAGCACGGCCGAGAGATGTAAGACAGCTTTAGTCAGATGCTGACTAGAACTGTTTTACTTGTGAGTTGGGAAGTAACACTTTAGGTCAGCTTCCAACTCAGCACCAAGATTACTCAGTGTCAGCTTTTACAATTAATATCCTGAGCAATTTAATCAAGCAACACTTATATAGATATATTGAGAGAAAGTTAGAATTACTCAGCATGACTTATCCTGATTCGGCTTCTCCGCCTACGTCCAGTCCCTAGAGTTCCTCCGGGCTTTTTCAATCCAATATTGAGCTTTTTAAAGATAGAGCACAAACCGTTTACAAGGCAGTTGAATATGCAAGAGTACCTTCCTCTATTCGTTTACTCAACTCCTACTAAGTGCTATAACCGAACACCTAGATTTCTCTACCGCTGAGTACTTAAAACCGAGTACTCAGCACCACTCTCTCAATTTTACAATTGATACAGACTTGTTCTTTCTAGATGAAGAACACTTTAGATGATTACAAAATCAATCTAGCTTTTACACAGAATTGGAAATTTGGTGTAAGATCTTTTTCTTGTTTGAATGTGCTTTTGTATGTTTCTCTTTTGCTCCTTTTGTTTCAGCAATCGGCAAAGGATCCAAGAATGAACTTGTCCTTTTATAGTTGAACTCTGAAGACACAATTATTTGAATCCGGATCTATCCGTTGAATTCAAACGGCTCTTTCCGGCGACATTGTTCTGGTCAGCTTCAGATTTGCAGGCCAATCCTGTCATCTGAATTTCGCAGGCGTCAGACTTGTCTTCTTCCCGCAGGTTCGTCTTCTAGCGCCAATTTCGTCTTTTAGATAGAGGACAGTTGACCCATGCGTCTCGAAACAATATCCTTGCATGATTCCAAAGCTTCTGAATTGGCGCAGATCACTGTCGGATCTTGTCTTTTAGCAAACGGATCATTGGTGTTGTCCTGAAGAGCACTCAGCTTTACTTTGATAGCCGTTGTCTTTGATCATTGCTATTTACGATGCTGAGTTGCTTTTTACTCAGCTTTCATTGTCAACTTCGTTGTGCAAGATATTGTTCCAAAGAAGACTTTTCTGAGTTAAGTTCTCCTCAGCTTCTATGGTCAGCTTTATCGAGTAAATTACACCAATGGTACCTGAACTTTACCCTAATACACACTTTGGTACCTAGATTACATTTTGTCTCAAAAATATACCCGAAGTAATAATGACCGGACAATTAAGTATATTTTACCGGTTAATGGCCGGTCAATGCGATTTTGACAAGTAAATTACACTGATGGTACCCGAACTTTATCTGAATTCACATTTTGGTACCTAGATTTCATTTTGTCCAAAAAATACACTTCAAGTAAAGATGACTCAATATTTTAGTATATTTGATTGATCGGTGATTGATCAACCCGAGTTTGACCATTTTAAATTAAAAATCGAGACCAATCATACACTCAATTAACATAAAATTATAATACTGTCATTCAGCTCATAAATGAGAATATTATAATTTTATGTTAATTGAGTGTATGGTGAGTCCCAATGTTTAGTTCATGTTACCCGGTCACTAACCGATCAAATGAACTAAACCTTTCAGTCACCTTTACTTGTGTTATGTTTTTAGGATAAAATAAAATCCAGGTACCGAAGTGTGAATTATGGTAAAGTTCGGGTACCATTAATGTAATTAACTCATAAAACTCGCGTTGACCGGTCATAACCGGTAAAAATGTACTAAATTGTCCGGTCATCATTACTTCAGGTATATTTTTGGGACAAAATGTAATCTAGGTACCAAAGTGTAAACTATGTAAAGTTCAGATACCATTGGTGTAGTTTACCCCAGCTTTATCTGCAAGTTTCAGTTCTGAAGAAGACTTTCCTTCTTTCATACTGAGTTATACTTTTACTCAGCTTGTGCTATGTTATTATGCTGACTACGTTCTGTCTTACTTTGATTCCTGTTCTTATATCTATATATTTTTATTCTCAACATTGAACAAACATATTAGTACAAGTAAATCAAAGCACTTAAATTTAATTGTCTCTTAATCATGGATTAACTTAAATAATTTTATCAAATCAAAATCATGTGGAAAGGTGTTTCAACAGAACTGACTTCCAGCATCACCTCAACTTCATCAACATGCAAACTTAAGTAGGTTCGACATACCCCCACACTACAATCACCAACAACATGAAACAATTTGACTGTACGACTTCTAAACCTTTCTATAAAAACCTACAAATCAAGCTCCATTTTCCATTGGTCTCACACCCGCAAACAAAACGGAATGATGGAAGTCACCAACAGAACCATCATACATAGCCTCAAGAAAAGGCTTGAAAGACTCGACTTTGACTAGCTCAAATAGTCGCACACCATATTATAGGCTTACAGGACTACATCCCGAATAGCCAAGGGGGAAACACCATTCTCACTTACATACATTGTTGGTCCCGTGTGATTAGTTCTAAGGGGGGGGGGGGTTAGGAACTAATATAACTTTTTGGCTTTAATTACGCTAACTTAATTCAATTCTTTGAGTTTGATAACTCAGCTTTGGTCAGCGCGGTCGAGTGAGGCGTAAGACGGCTTTAGTCAAATACTGACTAGAACTGTTTTACTTATGAGTTGGGAAATGACACTTTTGTGGTCAGCTTCCAACTCAGCACTCTGATTTACTCAGTGTCAGTTCAAACAATTTATATACCGAGTAAATATGGCAAGCAACACATACAGATATATATTAAGAGAGAGTTAGAGATTACTCAACACGACTTATCCTGGTTCGGCCTCTCCGCCTACGTCCAGTCCCCAGAATCCCTTCGGGCTTTTTAAATCCAATACTGAGCTCTTTAAAGGTAGAGCACAAACCGTTTACAAGGTAGTTGAATATGCAAGAGTACCGTCCTCTATTCGTCTACTCAACTCCACTAAGCACTACAACCCAGCGCTTAGATTTTCTCTACCACTGAGTACCAAACCGAGTACTCAACACACTCTCTCAATTTTACAATTGATACAGAATTTGTTCTCTTTCAGATAAAGAACACTTTAGATGATTACAAAGGAAATCACTCTAGCATTTACACAGGAATAGAAATTTGGTGTAAGATATCTTTCTTGTATTGATGTGCTTTTGTATGTATGCTCTTATTCTCTTTTTGTTTTCATAATCGGCCAAGGATCTAAGAAGTATACTTGTCCTTTTATAGTTGTATTCTGAAGACTTGATCTTTTGATTTCTGGATTTGTCCGTTGAATCCAAACGGCTCCTTTTTGAGACAAGGCTCTGGTCAGCTTCAGACTTGCAGATCAATCCTATCGTCTGAATTCCGCAGGCGTCAGGTTTGTCTTCTTCTCGCAGGTTTCGTCTTCTTATGCCAGTTTGTCTTTTAGCAAAAGAACAGTTGACCCATGCATCTCGAGATTGGCTTTTGCGTAATTCCAAGGTTTCTATTATTGGTGCAGACAGTTGTCGGAGCTTGTCTTTTAGCAAACGGATCATTCGCGCTGTCCTGAAGATTACTCAGCATGACTTTGATAGCCGTTGTCTTCGATTGTTGCTAATTCAGATACTGAGTTCTCTTTTACTTATCTTCCATGGTCAGCTTCGTTCTGCAAGACATAGTTCTCAAGAAGACTTTTCTACTTTTGATACTGAGTTGCGTTCCACTCAGCTTCGTTGATTTGTTTGATCTTTAGGCTTCTATTCTGAAGATCTTCTATCATGCTGAGTTACGCTTCACTCAGCTTGTGCTGTATTCTCATGCTGACTTCGTCCTGTCTTACTTTTTATTTCCATTCGTATTTATATTTATACTCAACATTGAACAAACATATTAGTACAATTAAATCAAAGCACTTAAATTTAATTGTCCCTTAATCATGGATTAACTTAAATAATTTTGTCAAATCAAAATCATGTGGAAAGGTGTTTCAACAAACTCCCCCATTTTGATGTTGGCAAAATATTTAATTGATAGAACTCAGTATGAGTTTCCCCATGATTGAAATTCTTTTTATACTTCTGAAATTACTCCCCCGTAAGGGTTGCATCTATTGACTTAACTTAACTCTAAACCTTCTAAGATTCAATTGAGTAAAATTAAGATATGCTTATACAGACTTAGTTCAATTCTAGACCTTCCAAGATCTAATTCAGATGAGCCTAGGTCAGCTTTCAGAAGAGTTTAGTACATGTTTTACTCTGTTTGATATATGGTCAGTTTAGGTATCAGAGTTATGGAGAATAAAAAATGTATCAAGGCTAATGTGTACTGAGTATTTTACTTCTTTGTTTGTTCAATTAAGACAGATCAGCATTAAGCACAATACGTAAGTAAGCATCACATAAGATTAGTCAGTTTGAATAAAAGATGCATAAGTTTATAGATAGTCAGCGAGACAAAGTACACAAAAAGAAATTACAAGTCAAGAATAAAAACTAGCAAATCTAGCCAAACTATTTCTTCCGGTTGACTTGGGCAGTATTGACTTTCCCTTTTCCTTTTTGTTGCTGCTAACTACCAGATGCTTCTCCTGTGTGCTGAGTTCTATCAGCGTGTTCTTTCTCCCCTGTTTTGCTAGCATCGGGCGGAGGAGGAATGAAAGTGTCATTGAGAGCAGCACGAGTTAACCACACAGAATACGCCTTAAGCCTTTTCGTGCTTTCACTCAGACCATCGAACACAGGAACACCATCGTCCAAGACAGAACCGAGAATTCGGATAGAGGCACTAAGCATACTCAAAATATATTCTTGGGATTTGCCTACCCAGGTGATAGTGTCAGTTAGCATGACATAAGCTTGATGAAACATCTTGAGCAAAGCCGAATCATAGAACTGACGTTGAGCGTTCGTATGGCGCACATGGTTGAGGGTGGCTCGGGAGTATTGCAAAAGTTCGTTCGTCTTGAGTTGGTCAGTGTCCATTTCTTCCTTACTCAAGTTGAGTAGGTGGACTGCCTCACTTATTTGCTCAATGGAGCACTGGGACGAAGAGGAAATTAACTCATGAGCTTTTGTCTGCTCAGTATGTAGCTGGGCGAAAAGTTGATGAACCTCAGCTGAGGTAGCATACATTGAGTTTACAGCTGACAAGTTGTTGAGTTGGCCCTGGAGAGAGTTCATATGATTTACCATTGTCAGCTGGAGTTCAGCCAGCTTTATGATAGATTCCTGCTTGGGCTGTTGAGATTGGAGAGATGTCATGACACTCAGCAGATCCTTAAGACTTTTGATTTCAATTAGAAGCTGAGTGACAAAAGAAAGTTGAGTTGGCTCATTATGTACAGACCCAGCGGCTTCGGCATTGGATTGATGAATATCCTGAAGAAGTGCTTGAGCTGAGTCGATGATTCGGTGTCCAGACTCAGTAGCATGCAAGTATGCGTAGGGTTCATCATTTTGTTGCCCAGATGCCGGAATATGAGCAGCACCTTATGTTTGGTGCTGACCAAAAACAGATGTGCCAGCGAGGTCAGCGGCTGGACTTTTATTCAGATTAGGAGCTGACTGGTTTGGATTTGGAAGAGGTTGATCTGCAGAGTGATTCACTTGCTTAGTTGCAGCTGGAATTGGAGTTGGAGATAGAGGAATTTCAAAACTGACTTGAGCAGACTTTTCATGTACTGACTCAATTGTTCGTCCAGCAGGGACTTCAAGCACTTGCTCGGTAGAGATTGGGTTTTCTGGAGTATTGGGATCGGCGTGTTCCTCAACTCGAGAAACATAGGCTTGCTTTTTCTTCAATTTCCTTGGAGAAGGATCAGTGTTCTTGGAGAAAAATTTGAATTGAAGTTCAGTGAGGTCAGTAATAGGATCCCGTAGAGGCGAATCATCCAGAAGGTCAATTACTGGAGATTTATGAGCCATTTTCTTGAGTCTTCTGAGTTTCTTAGCCTTTGGAGGAGAGGGGTCAGCTGGAATAGAGTCAAGAGACTCAGAAGATGAGGTTACCCCTTGGTCAGTGTTATCCTTCGTTGTTGGCTCAGTTTGTTCTTCAACCTGCTCAGTTTCAACCGACTTCATTTGGTCAGCAGCCCTTGTTTGCTCAATATCCACTGTCTCCTCAGTATCGAACTGACCTTCAAAATTACCCAGCTCTTCCTCTTGGTCAGCAGGTGGTTTCTTAAGATCAATGCCTTGACTTTTCATAAAATGTGAGTCTTCAGAGATCACTAAGGCAAGAGGGGGTGCATCTATAGGGTTCACCTAGATGAGGTCTTTTTCTTCTTTTGCAGAGGCTGCTCGGGAGTGTCTTTTTCTTCCTCAGGCTCAGCTTGCCTCTTTTGTTTTTCTGTTGACTTAGGTTTCTCCTGACCTTGCTCAGCTTCTGCTTTCTTTCCCCTTGACACAGTTCTCAGCTTCTTCGGAGCTATGTTAATGTCCCTAGCTGCCTGGTCAGCTTTCCTCTTTTTATCCTACCGAGTGCGGTCAGCAGGTTTCTTTCCTTTCTTGGCTAGCTCATCCTGACCTTCTTCAACTGCGGCCCCTTTTCCTTTCTTGGGCACTATTGGTTCGTCAAAAGCCAGACCGAACAATATTCCAGCTGTAATCTCCGTACCCCAAACGTTGATTTCCTCTACTAGGCTTACTTGGTGGTCTTTGAGGATCCTGGTGATTAGAGAGCCTAACCTTAGGGTACCAGTACTACGTTGGAAGCCACCGATGAGAAAGATCGGCATGTTGATCGGCTGGTAAGTCAGCATGTGCCAAATGAAGCACTGCTCGAAGTTAGATGCTGAGGATGTGGCCAATAGTGGAGCTGAACTCAGAACCACAAGTGACCATGGAAAGATTGATTACCCTGTTGAATTTTGCAAACCCAAGTCCCACAAAGGTGAAATTGCGAGTACCTGTATGGGTCAGAATCAGAAGATGGCAACTTTGTAGCCTCTTACACTATTGTAGACCAGCGAGTAGGTTCTCTCTATTGGCTTCTTCCCCTTATCCTTTTGTTGCTTCTTTGAGGATGTTGCTTGGTCAGCGTGAGGTTTCTTGCTTGGGGTAATGACCTTAGAATGGTCATGCTGACCATGTTCTTGGGACTCAGTTGAGTTTTCCTCATATTCTTGCTCAGTGTGAGATGATGGATTTTCATCGGAGCGGTTGTCGAATTGATCGGTTTGGGAATCCAACATGATTTTCAGAGATTTTTGAGAGGTTTGGGAATTTTAGATAGAGATGAAGATTGAATGCCAGAAGTCTTAAGCATAAAGAGGTACAAGTGGGAATTCGTCCACTATTTATAGGGGTGTCGAATTGATCTGAATCGTTGAGGTGGCTGTTTTGACCTCGAGATAATCAACCGACAATGATTCTGGCATTTATGACACAATCGACGCATGTGTCTTCTAATTATTGTGAGTACGTTATCCTAGGTAGCTATTTAATACGCGTGCCAGCATTAATTGTACAACAAATATTTTACTCAGCGTTAAGAATTTTAATCGTTTACAATTTTGAATAGTCAGTTTTACGTAGGAGAAATATTTGTGTGCTTAGTAACTTTGCTTAAGATAATCACTCAGTATGTAAGTCTGCTCAGTATGAGGTGATTTTATATTATATTTGACTCAGCATACAAAAGTTACTAATTTGGCACAAGTCACTCAGCATGGTAATCACTCAACATTCAATTTAAATATAGAATTTTATTGAAAAGGATTAGACATACCGATTGCTTCCCTTAGTATGTTGAATTGCTCACGAGCCAAAGGCTTAGTGAAGATATCCGCAAGTTGTTCATCTGTTGGTATGTAGGTCAGCTTGATCTCACCTTTGAGTACATGATCTCTGATGAAGTGATGCCTTATGCTGACATGCTTCATCCTGCTGTGTTGGATTGGATTTTTAGATAGGTCAATGGCACTCTTGTTGTCACATTTAACTTCTATTGTTTCTGTTTTGACTCCATAATCCTCTAGTTGTTGCTTAATCTATAGGACTTGGGCCACACAGCTTCCAGCAGCAATGTACTCAGCTTCAGTAGTAGACAGGGCCACTGACGATTGCTTCTTACTGAACCAAGATACTAGACAGCTTCCTAGGAAGTGACATCTTCCTGAAGTGCTTTTACGTTCTAGCTTATCTCGTCCATAGTCAGCGTCAGTGTATCCAATGAGTGTGAAGTCATTTGTATTTGGATACCATAGTCCTGCATTAACTGAGCTCTGCAAATATCTAAAAATACTTTTTACAGCTATAAGATGAGATTCTCTGGGGTAGCTTGATATCTTGCGCAATAAGATACTGAGTACTGAATGTCAGGTCTACTAGCAGTAAGATAAAGTAGAAAGCCTACCATACCTCAATATAGTTTGCTATCTACCGACTTACCTTTCTCGTCAGCGCAGAGGACAATGTCAGTACCTATTGGGGTTGATATGGGCTTACATTCTTCCATATCAAATTTCTTTAACATTTCTTTGGCGTACTTGGACTGACTAATGAAGATGCCGTTCTTCCCTTGCTTGATTTGTAATCCAAGGAAGAAGTTGAGTTCGCCCATCATAGACATCTCGAACTCAGTTTGCATCTGTTTACTAAATTCTTTGCACATAGATTCGTCAGTAGCACCAAAGATTATATCATCTACGTAAATTTGTGCCAGCAGGGTATTTTTACCCTTTTTCTTAATGAACAAGGTTGTGTCAGCTTTGCCTCTGACATAATTCCTGGTCAGCAGGAAGTTGGTCAACCTCTCATACCAAGCTCTTGGAGCTTGTTTCATCCCATATAGGGCCTTCTTGAGTTTATAAACGTGGTTTGGAAGTTTTGGATCTTTAAACCCTAGAGGCTTAATTACATATACCTCTTCGTTTATAAAGCCATTAAGAAAAGCACTTTTAACATCCATTTGATATAATTTAAAGTTCATGTAGCTAGCATATGCACACAGTATTCGTATAGCCTCTAACCTAGTAACGGGAGCAAAGGTCTCACCGTAGTCAATGCATTCTTGCTGACTATAGCCTTGGGCTACAAGTCGGGCTTTGTTTATGACCACATTGCCTTGCTCATCTAGTTTATTTCTAAAGACCCACTTAGTTCATATGGTCTTTTGATTCCTAGGTTTTGGTACTAGATCCCATACCTCATTTCTTTTGAATTGATCAAGCTCCTCTTGCATAGCATTGATCCAATGTTCGTCGTGCTCAGCTTCTGAGAAGTTCTTTGGCTCCTGTACTGAGACGAAAGCAACATTGCCGAGATACTTTCTAAGCTGATCTCTTGTCATCAGCTTGTTGTCAGCGGCATCAAGAATGGACTTCTCCGAATGTCCTCTTGGAATTTTTATTTCTTTGGGCAATGTTGAGTTGTCTGGAATAGGTGTTTCTACACTATCTGCAGGAGCAGATTGGTCAGCAAAGGTAATTTCAGTTTCATTTTTACCTTTGGTCAGTCCTTGTACTGATGACTCAGCGGCTCCTGTTTGGTCAGCGGAAGCTGAGCTCGGTTCATCTTCGGCGGACTGAGTTGTCTTTCCTGCAGGGTCAGTTTCATCGAACTCTATATGGACAGACTCTTCTACAACTTGAGTTCGTTTATTATACACTCTATATGCTTTACTGTTAGTTGAGTACCCTAAAAAGATCGCTTCGTCAGCTTTAGCATCAAATTTTGCAAGGTTATCTTTTGTATTGAGTATAAAACACTTATACCCAAAAGCACGAAAGTAGCCAATGTTGGGCTTTCGTCCTTTCCAAAGTTCATATGGGGTTTTCTTGAGTATAGGTCTAACTAAAGCCCTATTCATTATGTAACATGCTGTGTGGACAGCTTCACCCCATAAATACTTTGGAAGCCTATTTTCGCTCAGCATTGTCCTAGCAATTTCAATTATTGTTCTGTTCTTCCTTTCAACAACCCCATTTTGTTGAGGTGTCATAGGAGCAGAAAAGTTATGGTCAATGCCACTGACTTCACAGAATTCATCAAACTGTTGGTTTTTTAATTCTCCGCCATTGTCACTTCTAATATGAGCTACTCTTAGGTCTTTGTTATTTTCAAGCTTTTTAATCAATGTGGTGATCATCTCAAAAGTTTCATCCTTGCTACTCAGCAAGATGATCCAAGTGTACCGAGAGAAATCATCTACAATGACTAAGGAAAATTTCTTACCCCCCAAGCTGAGTGGCTGGATAGGTCCGAAAAAATCCAAGTGTAGTAATTCCAATGATCTCTTGGTTGAGACAATGTTTTTACTTTGAAAAGACTTTTTCGTTTGTTTACCTTGCTGACAAGCATTACATAATTGATCTTTTTCAAATTTCAATTTGGGCAATCCCTCAACTAATTGCTTTCTAGCTAATTTGGCAAGAAGGTCCATGCTTAAATGACCAAGTCTCCTATGCCATAGCCAGGAGTTATCCTCTTTAGATACTAAGCATATATTTTTGGAAAACTGTTTTTCTAAACTCAACATATATACATTGTCAACACGAGGGGCAGTTAAAATCAAATTGTTTGTTTTTCCCTCGAGTATCCGACACTGAGTAGCATCAAATATAACATGTCTACCGCTATCACAAAGCTGGGCTACGCTCAATAGGTTATATTTAAGATCTTTAACTAAGGAGACTGACTCAATGGTGGGGTTACCTCCCATAGTACCTGATCCTACTATCTTACCCTTCTTATTGTCTCCAAAGCTTACGTTTCCACCTCGTTTAAGCTCAAGTGTGATGAACTGAGTTTCATCACCAGTCATGTGCCTCGAGCATGCGCTATCAATATACCATACTTTCGATTTTCCATGCATCTCAGGCTCACCTGCATTTTAAATCACTCATCTTTAGGTACCCAATTCTTTTTGGGTCCTCGTGGGTTAGCATAGACAGGTGCAAAGTCATGTTTTAATTTGTGACGGCATACTTTTATGGTGTGGCCTTGTTTACCACAGAAGTCACAATGAGTTACCCTTTTAGAGTGACTTGGTTTTTGGTCAGCACTATTGTGCTGAGCATGCCAACATACCTTAGTGGTATGTCCTTTCTTTCCGCAGAAGTCACATTGGACAATCTGATTGTTATACCAACACACATCTCTTGTGTGTCCCCTTTTCCCACAACAGTCACATTGAGTGAACTGTCTATGCTGACTAGTTCCTGAGTACTCAGCATGGGTTTTATTTTTGTTTGAGCCTTTTATTTGGCTCTATAGGCATGTGACATCCTTTCTCAATTTCTTTAAATCTGATTGGACTTCCGAGACAACCTTATGCATGATTTCCATGTTACTATGCAGAGTTGAGTTGTCTTGGAGAAGATATCGAAGGTCACTGAGCTTGACCTCTTCAATCTCATCACACCGCCTGCTGAGTGCTTTTATTTTCTTATTACACTTTTTAGTCAGTGTATATAAGTCACTCAGGGCGTTAACCATTTCATTTCTAAGCATGTGTAAGGATGTTACCTCATTAGAGTATTCCTCTTATTCAGATTCTTTAGAGAGTTCAGCACGCTCAGAATGAGTTCGATCAGCAGCGTCATCCGCCATGAAGCATATATTTGCTGTTTCATTTGTATCAGCTTCAGATGAGGTTGACTCATCACTGTCACTCCATGTGGCCACCATTGCCTTTTTGCTTCCCTTCTTTTCTTTTCTCAGATTAGGGCAGCTTGACTTAATGTGTCCAGTTTGATGGCACTCAAAGCATGTGACAGACTTGGAGCTGTCCTTTTTGTATTTGTCACTGGACTCGGCTTTGTACCTGTCGCCTCTTCTGAATGGCCTCTTGCTGTTCTTTTCATTCTTTCTGAACAGCTTCTTCATCTTCCTTGTGAACATGGCCATTTCCTCATCATCCGATGAGTCAGCTTCGGTTGAGTCAGCTTTCATGACAAGTGATTTTTGTTTCTTGTCTTCCAACTTTTGTTTTGCTTCAAAATTTTTCATAGAGATCTCATGGGTCAACAGAGATCCGATCAGCTCGTCGTATTTATATGTGGTCAAGTCTTGAGCCTCCTCCACAGCCGTTTTCTTAGCTTGCCAGCTCTTGGGTAAGCTTCTCAAGATTTTCTTCACCTGCTCTTCTTCAGTGAAATTCTTGCCGATCCTCTTTAGCTCATTTATGATGTTGGTGAATCTAGCGTTCATTCTAGAGATGTCCTCATTGTCGTTCATCTCGAACAGCTCGTATAATCTCATATGTTGGTTCACCTTTGATTCCTTGACCTTGCTTGTTCCTTCATAGGTTACTTCAAGCTTTTTCCAAATCTCCTATGCTGACTCGCAACCTGAAATCTTATTGTATTCTGCAGCGTCCAGCGCACAGTGAAGCATATTGATAGCCGAAGCATTATTTTGTAGTTTCTTAAGGTCATCTTTTAACCACTCAGTTTCACTCTTGACAATTTTCTCATTGTCAACAGTTTTATAAGGCACATATGGGCCTTGAACTATTGCAAGCCATGCACTCATGTTTGTGGCTTGAATAAAGTTCTTCATCCTATTCTTCTAGAACGTATAATTAGATCCAAAGAATAGGGGAGACCGACTAATTGATAATCCCTTAGGGAGTATCTGTGTTGTTTGGTTCCCTGGAAGAAAACGAGTGCTGTTCTCAGCCGTTTATCGGGATCAGCTCAAGATAGTTATATCTTTAAGTAGTGAGCTATTTGGCTCTGATACCACTTGTTGGTCCCGTGTGATTAGTTCTAAGGGGGGGGGGGGGGGGTTAGGAACTAATATAACTTTTTGGCTTTAATTACGCTAACTTAATTCAATTCTTTGAGTTTGATAACTCAGCTTTGGTCAGCGCGTTCGAGTGAGGCGTAAGACAACTTTAGTCAAATACTGACTAGAACTGTTTTACTTGTGAGTTAGGAAATGACACTTTTGTGGTCAGCTTCCAACTCAGCACTCTGATTTACTCAGTGTCAGTTCAAACAATTTATATACCGAGTAAATATGGCAAGCAAAACATACAGATATATATTAAGAGAGAGTTAGAGATTACTCAGCATGACTTATCCTGGTTCGGTCTCTCCGCCTACGTCCAGTCCCCAGAATCCCTCCAGGCTTTTTAAATCCAATACTGAGCTCTTTAAAGGTAGAGCACAAACCGTTTACAAGGCAGTTGAATATGCAAGAGTACCGTCCTCTATTCGTCTACTCAACTCCACTAAGCACTACAACCCAGCGCTTAGATTTTCTCTACCACTGAGTACCAAACCGAGTACTCATCACACTCTCTCAATTTTACAATTGATACAGAGTTTGTTCTCTTTCAGACAAAGAACACTTTAGATGATTACAAAGGAAATCATTCTAGCATTTACACAGGAATAGAAATTTGGTGTAAGATCTCTTTCTTGTATTGATGTGCTTTTTTTTTTATGTATGCTCTTATTCTCTTTTTGTTTTCATAATCGGCCAAGGATCTAAGAAGTATACTTGTCCTTTTATAGTTTTATTCTGAAGACTTGATCTTTTGAATTCTGGATTTGTCCGTTGAATCCAAATGGCTCCTTTTTGAGACAAGGCTCTGGTCAGCTTCAGACTTGCAGACCAATCCTGTCGTCTGAATTCTGCAGGCGTCAGGTTGTCTTCTTCTCGCAGGTTTCGTCTTCTTGTGCCAGTTTGTCTTTTAGCAAAAGAACAGTTAACCCATGCATCTCAAGATTGGCTTTTGCGTAATTCCAAGGTTTCTATTATTGGTGCAAACAGTTGTCGGAGCTTTTCTTTTAGCAAACAGATCATTCGCGCTGTCCTGAAGATTACTCAGCATGACTTTGATAGCCGTTGTCTTCGATTGTTGCTAATTCAGATACTGAGTTCTCTTTTACTTATCTTCCATGGTCAGCTTCGTTCTGCAAGACATAGTTCTCAATAAGACTTTTCTACTTTTGATACTGAGTTGCGTTCCACTCAGCTTCGTTGATTTGTTTGATCTTTAGGCTTCTATTCTGAAGATCTTCTATCATGCTGAGTTACGCTTCACTCAGCTTGTGCTGTATTCTCATGCTAACTTCGTCCTGTCTTACTTTTTATTTCCATTCGTATTTATATTTATACTCAACATTGAACAAACATATTAGTACAATTAAATCAAAGCACTTAAATTTAATTGTCCCTTAATCATGGATTAACTTAAATAATTTTGTCAAATCAAAATCATGTGGAAAGGTGTTTCAACATACATGACCGAAGCCTTCATCTTAGTGGAGGTAGGGGTTGCCAGCCCTTGACAAACTTTCTACTCTAAAGCAAATAATAAGGCCAATATGAGACATCAACTAGATCTCCTTGAAGAACAAAGAGAAAAGGCCCTCATACACATGTAAGAATATAGTCAGAACATCAAATCTTCCCATGAAAAACATTTAGTCCACAATAGTGCTTCTTAGGCGCCCTCATGATGTGCAGCATAGAGGCATTCCAATCCAATAAATGTAAAGGCAAATTAAGGGAACAATGGGAAGGTCTGCATCAAATAATATATAATGCGTCAATCTTCACACATATAGACTAAAAAGTTGGATGGCATGTCGGTCTCCCGGACCTGGAATGCCAACACACTTAGAAAATTCTACCAATAAAGGGGCCTCGATGCTCCCTAAATAAGGACTTTCGGTTGTAGTTATTATTTCAACTTCTTATCTCTAAAGACAGTTGAAAAAAAAATACAAGTTACATCATTTCTTTATCTACACTAAGGTTTTTTTTGCCTTTTTTTTGTTAAAGTTCCCTTCCATTATATTAAAGGTGAATCATATGCATGCTACAAGGATTTCAATCACAATCGCTAGACGAAAAGACTTTAACAAAAACCTATTGAATACACTACACGACTTCGAACTCTTTAAGGCTCGCATCTATGTCTATTCAGTTACAACAAAATCATAGCACAGATCGAAGCATAACTTGAAAATGATTCAGTCATAAAATTATCAAGGAAAAACAAGTAAAAAACATAATTACTTTTCACCAAATTACAGAATTGCTTTTCATCAAAGTACAAAATTAATTTTTGATAAAATACAAAACTGAAACTCCTTTATAAAGCAAAAACTAAAAAGGAACAAAACGAAGGACGCCAACAAAGATTCACTCACGTTCCTATGCATGCTGTGTGAAGGGAATTACAAGGAATGCACGTCACCTTGGATATGGTAAGCAAAGAGGTATAAGAGACGCTAGGTTGCCAACAGACTTTTCCCCCCTTTCCCTACACTTACCCCGTAGTTGGAGCTTCAAGAAATGACAAAAGGCAATACCGGTCACCCTAAAAACTATGACGAGCATAATCCTCGTAAAGGCCCAAAGTTCCACTCGAGAATGTCCAAATAAAGAAACGACGAAATTCCCTCCAAAATCATCAAAACATTGCTCATGAATTGCCACCCAAGCCAACACATGGGGCATAAATACTTAAAATATCCCCCCAACAGTGAAAAGCATGGGGATGGAAGCATACCCATCATTAATCTCCCTAATACCAATATAAAAAAACCAAATAGTTACCCTCAAGCACCTTCCAGTCACCAGAAAGATAAAGTAGAGGATAAGGCAAATGCCACCAACCTCCTCCCTTTTTTATACTACTTAGAGGGAAAACAAATCGACAGATGAAATCACTACTAGGAAAGTAATGATTAAGAAGCACTAAAAGTCTTTGACACGCCTCCTCAAAAGTAGAAAAACAATGACACATGACAAGACGAAAGGAAGCCATCGCCAATTAAAAAGACACTAAAAGACATAGAAAAACGAGCCCTGATAAGTGCATTTGTGAGCAATAAATGAAGGGAAAATCAATCGTCAAGAGCCCATACAACCTCCTTATCCATCCTCCATTTCTTAACAAATTTTCAAAAAGGTACCAAAATTCAAATCTCGTCGGAAAACTTATCAAGAAATGACAAGGACAGTGCTTCTCGAAGCTAACGCCTTTTTTATCCTAAAGAATGATAAAATTAGACCCGCAGGACATCTAATATTAGGAAAATATAAACTTACCACGTGGAACTACATACGCCCGGACCTACCCTCTAGAAGATAGAATATGTAGCTCCACATTGTATAAAACACATCTAAATGACGGTGTACTAGAAGCTTGATTTGGGAGACCTTGCAAGACCCGATCAAGAATCCAATCGTTGCCATAACCACTCCCGATCCCAGGAATCATGGGCCAAATGGTATTGGAGGATATCAGGTCCTGATATCTGGCCTCACACTCTCCTATCAACAAGAGACACCTGAACCACCCTGCTCCACGGTCCATAACCGTCTTTTACAGCTCAACATCAGTATAAATAGAGTAAGCTCCACTTGAGGTAAACGACCCCCATTTGACCTTGCTTCTATCTAGTTGTAGGTTGATATGTGAACTGACTTAAGCATCAGAGTGGGTTCGCCGTGCAAACGACCTCCATTTGACCTTGCTTCTATGCAGTTGCAGGCTGACACACGGACTTACAAGATTCAACTACGTCAATAAATAACCTTACTTTGGAATAGAGTTAATAAAAATTGTGAGGTTTTCTTAAAGTTAAATGGAGATTACAAAACCTCAAAAACCTTCCATTTTTTAGTCTCACCAAATTGGAAAAATTGGAGGTTTTGTCTATAAAATCAATATAAAACCTTCAAAATTCTTTATCTTCATCAAAGAAAGATTTTTCATATGTTAATTATTTAATCTCACTCCACCTCACCTCTTCATTCCCCTTTCATTAGTTAACATTCTTCAACCTCAAGCATACTCTAAAAAAAAAAACTCTCAACAAAAGTTAATATAATAGTTTACATTCTATTACTCTCATTAATCTTCTTATTTATAAAGCTTTAAATAGTTGTTTATCAATGAATATTAACTTATATTAATTTTTTTTTATCAAAAGTTGTGTGATTCATTTTATTTTTGGTGACATGTTTATGTTTAATGTTAGCCGTTTTTACTTGGTGAGTTACTAATGAAATAAATTTGATCAATTACAATTTAGATGAATTTAATATCAATGGAGATTAAAATTATGTGAGAGTGATTTAAAAAAAATTATGCATAATTTTTTTTTATGTTAGGTGATTGAAAATTTTCTTTCTAAATCGTATTTAATATTTATTTCCTTAATTTGAAATTTAATGTATAGTTATAATTTAATAAACAATTTAATTAATGTGATGATGCAAGATCTTCGTCCAATATCCCTCTGTAACGTATTGTACAAGATCATTGCTAAGGTATTGGCAAATCGGCTGAAATGTATTTTACCTGATATTATCAATGAGAGTCAATCAACTTTTGTCACTGGAAGATCTATAATTGATAATGTCCATATAGATTCGAAACAATCCACATGATAAACCAGAACAATAGGAGTAGCGAGGGGCATGCGGCTCTTAAAATTGATATCAGTAAAGCTTACGATAGAGTGGATTGGGGCTTTCTAAAAGCAGTTATGGTCAAAATGGGTTTTAGTAGAAAATGGATTGACTGGATTATGTTGTGCGTCACAACAGTATCCTATTCCGTGTCAGTTAATGGGGACCTGGTGGGTCCAATCACACCGGAGAGGGGTTTGAGACAAGGGGATCCGTTGTCACCATACCTATTCCTACTGCGCGCTGAGGTTTTATCACAGTTAATCAGAAAAGCGGAAGCAGAAGGCTTGATAAGAGTGTTGGAGTTTAGTGTCCTAAAGACAATTGTTTTAGGATATAAATATTAATGAATAAATTATTTATTTAATCATTTGTTTAATAAGATATATGGCATTAAAATGGGGTAAATTACATACGTGGTGTACAACCTTCGCCTGTTTTCACACTTTGGTGTATAACCAAAATTTTTTCACACTAAAGTGTACAACCTTTTGGTGACCTCCCACTAAAGTATACAGCAGGTAAAAATGACCTGTTAACGCAGGTCAACGCTGCCACATCAGTATTTTGACCACTTTAAAAGTAAAAAATTCATATCCTAAAATAGAATTACTAAAATACCCTCATCCCTCCAAAATTAAAAAACAAGTACAACCCATTCTCTCTCTCCATTATTTTATGTATCTGTTTGTTTGTTTTTTTATTATTAAAAAGTCTATTTTATTTACATCAATTCCTCCATCCATTAACACATAAAAGTAAAACATTCAACAACCACCAATAAAACCCAAACATTCAACACTACCCAAACATTACACTGATAATACGATAAAATTCAAAAAAAGAAAAGTACTCAGTATAACAGGGACACATTCAATAAAGGACATCACAGCTAGAGCCGGTCGACAACCACCATCACCTAATTTCCCGGCCACTCAAAGCTGACCGCAATCGGCGACGACAACAGGTTTTGAGGTCCTTGCAGAGCTGGAACCGACCTTTTCGATCGCCTTCACCACATCCATGCGTTCAATAACCTGAACTTTGAACCGTAGATCGATTCTCCTCTGGTTCCGATTCCGACAGTGAAGTCACCGCCTTGGCACATGAAGCCGAGGATCACACGGTGGAAGGAGGATCCTTTGTAATGGAAAGGCTTGCCCATCTTGCTAGTGCAAAGAGCACGGAAGTTATCGGCGGTGCGAGGAACGACATCGGCGTAGGGCTCCATCACGATCCTATAGGCTGGCTGACCGCCGACGGTCATGTCAAGAAGACCTTAGGGTTCATTAAAATAGAAATTAGAGTAGAAATGAAGAATTTTTTGATCGGGATATAGATAACAGGGTGAAGCATACTCGTTGCATTTTGACGATTTGGAAAGTGAGGTTGTTAATGGTAGTTTGATTTGCAGTCATAGAGGAGTGAGGGAGAAGATGTGAAGAGAGGAATGGCACGAAGATGAGTGGAAGGAAGTTGAGGACATTTGAGGACATTTTAGTAATTCTTTAATGAATAAGGTTATTTTAATAATTTTATAAAAAGTGGGTCCCATTTTTTTAATGTTGCAATGAAAAATGCTGACTTGGCAACTTTGACATGCGTTGACCGGTCATTTTTACATGCTGTATACTTTAGTGGGAGGTCACTATAAGGTTGTACATTTTAGTGTGAAAAAATTTTGGTTGTACACCAAAGTGTGAAAACAGGTAAAAGTTGTACACCACGCATGTAATTTACCTCATTAAAATGTAACTATATATAAAGACACAAATTTTTCATAAAAAAAGTAATCCTAAGTTTGTTTAAGTAGTTATAGAGTGTTCATACAAGCATGAAGTGAGATTATACTTTATAACAAGATCAATAAACTTAAAGTTAACCCAAGTCAAGTAATATGTTATAGGGGTTGGCATATTACTGTTGAGACTTGCATATAACAGTGTTTTCTGTCGAGAAAAAAAGGTGATCTCACAAGCTTTAGATATTTAGATATCTAGACAGTTACATGGATCCGGTGAAGGAGTTCATTAGGATTGGGACCCGACTTGAGATAACAGCATGAATTGATTTATCTAATGTGCCAACTGTTCATCTCATTGCTATTAGTAGGTATAACTAATCCTCAGACTCAAACATTCGTTAATTAGTGATTCTGGATTATGGAGTGTGATGCTTTGATTATGTGCGAGCACGATCCACTACAGGTGAGAGCAGGGTTGGGTATTATATAAAGTGATTGCAGAATAGTTAATGTCAGATTGAGCATTCGTCACTCCCGATAAATGCGAGATATATCCAAATGGCCGCTTGTGGTGAATTAACTGAAATCCTTGCAAGGTGATAGAGTTAAGAGTAGAAATAGATATTTCACTTAACTTATCTTTCAGAGTGAATTCAACCTGTACAAGTAAAACAGACTCTTTGTTATATGTAACATTGACACGTTCCTGGTTATAAGGAATTGACCAACAGGATATAGTTGATGAAGGATCGTATTATACTGTACCTAATGCAGAAAGGTTAACGTCAGTTATCAATCTGACTTCTTAATTGCTCTAGGAGAATATCATAGGTTCTGCTAGTAACAGATCGTGACGGTATTCCGTTATATATATGTTGGAATTAATCAGGATGAATTAATTTCAAAGGATATATACATCTAGTAGCAATAAAGGACCTAATGGGTCGCATATGGGACTTGGAACTAGAGGACGAAAATGTTATTTAATGTGACACAATATATGGGCCGAGATTTATAGATTAATTAGGGATAAATTAATTTGATTAATAATTATAATTGGATTATGATTATAAATTAAATTAAAGGATTATCTGATAATATTAATTAGAAGTTTTAATGTGATTGAAACTCTAATTAATTATCCCTAACAATAATTAAATAACTAATTGGATTAGTGATATTATCTAAATATAATTAGTTATTATTTAGATAATAATAAGTATTTATTTAATTTTCTAATTAGTAATTCTATTCCGAATAAAATTCTAATTAATTAATTAACTAATACAACTAGGGTTAGGGTTTTGAGAAGTCTATAAATAGACTCTCTACACCCCAAATTTCGACACACTCATATACAAGGGGAAGAGGAATCGTTCCAAAACCGTCACGACTAATTTACATTCTTTCTTACTGTCTATTTGATCTCGTATCGATTCTGTTAGAGGCAATAATTGCGATTGCTATTTATTAAGGTTGATTATTAATCGTCTTTATTTTCTGTGTTGTTTCTTTTATTATTCGTGATACATGGATTAAGAGTTGTGGACACTTCGTTTGCAACTGTAGATAGTTTTTCACAAAAGGTATTTCATTCTATCCCCCTTTATATGAAATAACAATTAACAGATCTTGGAAAAGGGAAATAGATAAAATAGATAAAATTTTATTATTCCGCTGCGCCTAGGCTTGTCTATTTTCCTTCAAAGAGGGTGTCGAGTTTGTACAGGAGCACCATCAGTTACACATCTGCTATTTGCGGATGATAACTTCCTCTTCTTCGGGGTATCAGTGGCAGAGGCTTTAGAAGTAAAGAAAATCTTGAGAGAATATGAAATGGCCTCTGGACAGGCTATAAATATGCAAAAATATGGTATATTCTTCAGTAAAAATATAGAGGCTGATGTCAGACAGACAATTAGCTCTCTGTTGCAGGTTGTCTCTCCCCTAGATACTGGAAGATATCTAGGGCTCCCATCATTGATTGGCAAATCAAAGAGAAGAATATTCAATTTTCTGATTGACACACTGAGGAAAAAGTTTGGATGTTGGGGCTTTCGGTTTCTATCTACAACATGGAGAGAAGTGCTGCTGAATTCTGTAGCTCAGGCACTACCAACGTTTTGTATGAGCACCTTCCTCCTCCCTAGATCCATATGTGATGAGCTGCAGAGAATGATGAACTCATTCTGGTGGGGTTCAAAAGAAGGAGGGAAAAAGAATATTCATTGGTTTGACTGGGCAAAGTTGTGCCGTGATAAGAACCAATGAGCATTGGGCTTTTGGGACCTGAGGAGGTTCAATATATCCCTACTTGGCAAACAGGAATTGAAATTGATTCATCAACCGCATACATTGGTGAGCAGAATCTCCAAAGCTAAATTCTATGCTAATACGACTTTTTTGTCTTCTAGATTGGGCAATAATCCCAGTTATGTCTGGAGGAGTGTATGAGGTTCGATTAAGTTACTCAGGTTGGGAGTTAGGTGGAGGGTGGGGGATGGTAGCCAGATCAGAGTTTGGAAGGATCCCTGGGTGCCATGGCTGCCAAATTTCATTTTTAATTCTTTTTGTATTGCAGGCATGGAAGAGATGAAGGTGTCAGATTTATTTGAACCATGGACAAGGAGATGGGATTAAGGGAGAATCATCGGTTGCTTAAGTGAGATGGAGGCTGAACAGATTTAAAAAATTGTTCCGCCAATTAGAGAGTGCAGGGATGAAATCATGTGGCACTTCACGACGGATGATCGATACACATCAAAATCGGGATATCGAGCTTTATCACAGGTAGAGCAAGACGGGACTGTTCAACAAGGTTGGAAGAAAATCTGGGCATTACCAATTCCGCCGAAGATGAAGAACTTCTTGTGGAAACTATGCTCTGGTTGCCTATCGACTAGGACTCGTCTTACGTCACGAAGAATCCCAATTCACCCTGACTGTGTCTTCTACGGCCTACAGGCGAAAGAGTATGGTCATCTGTTCGTCGAGTGCGACTTTGCTGAGGAGTGTTGGCGGATTGAAGGCATACGACCACCTGAGGGGGCTGTTCATGATTTAACAAGCTGGTTTATGCAGTTTTGTCAAAACGCAAGCATTGATGAAGTATTGAAGGTTGTACGGGTCCTGGTGACAGTGTGGTTTTAGCGCAATAATCTGTTATGGAACGGAAAACATGTTATTGCAGCAGTTAGCCTTCAATTAACTGGACGGGACCTTGAACATTGGAAGGAATGTGCGAGGAGATTGGATAGCGTTGCACGAGCGGAGAATCGAACAATACAGTAGTGGCAGAACCCGCTAGTCGGTTTCCTCAAGTGTAATGTGGACGATGCGGTATTTCGGGAATCAAATGAAAGTGGCATCGAAGCTGTTGTTAGGGACGAAAGTGGACGCTTTTGCAGCTAGAGAAGCAGCAACTACATAGGCTGTCTTGAACCAAAGATGGTGGAAGTAATCGCACTACGGGACAGTCTGGTCTGGCTGAGTCGGCAAGGAGAGCAAAGGGTTCAATTTGAATCAGATGTAAAATTAGTAGTAGATAGTGTCAATTCTCAACGAATAGATTTATCAGATTTTGGGGCTATTGTTGATGATTGTAAAAAAATTCTAAAAGATCACCGAGACTATTCTATCCTATTTGTTTCTCGTTTAGCAAACGAGGCCACCCACTTAATTACTAGGCGTTCTCGATCTAATGCTAATGGGTTTGTGTCAACAAGTTTGCCTGTCTGGTTTGGAGATGTAATTTGTAAGCAGCAAGCTCCCATTTATTAATAAAGTTCGTGTTACGATTCAAAAATAAATAAATAAATATGTAAATATGTAAAAGACGAATAGACCTATGATGTTTTTTTTTTTTTTTGCCTTGATGGAAAAATGTAAAGAAAAAATTTAGTTATTTTTATTAAAATAATAATAATAATAATAATTACCATGAAATGAAAAGAGAAAGATGCTAAAGCAATCCGAATAGTTAATTAGTAGTACAAAAGAAAAAAACTCAAACTCAAGAAAATAAAAAGGAAACCTTGAAAAAATAAAGAAAGATCTAAAAACTCTGAAGAAGAAATTCCGGCCATTATAGTCTTCTTCTCTTCACATTCAAATGAAATCCCACTGAGACGCCAAAGAAGAAAGGGGAAATTCTTTCTGTCTTTGGATTGAACAGTGTGGGAAGGAGGAATTATAGAGAGAGAGAGAGAAGAGAGTGACAAGTTTTCTTGTGAATCGGAGACTGCAGAAAGAGAGGTTATAGAGAAGACGATATTAAGTTTGAAGTTAGGGTTAGGGATTTATTGATAAGGATGGCGGATGTGATATTGCATATATACGATGTGACGAATAGTGGATCGGAGAAGACGAACAACACTATTATGCAAATCAACAAGATCTTCAAGGACGGTATTGGCATCGGCGGCATCTTTCATAGCGCCGTTCAGGTCATTTCCCTTTGTATATTCTCATTTCTGTATAACTTTATGTAATTCAGCGCCTGTATCTCTTGATTTGTTGCTGTAACTGTAGAATGGAGTCACTTTGAAGGAGATCTAGGTTTTCTTAATCCTCTTTTCGCCACTCACTGTGACAATTGGTTAAATTGGAGTTCCATACTGATACTTAGATGCATGTGAAACCTTTGTACATCCCTGTTCGTTTATCGTAGCAGTTATTTAAATATTTTGCTGCTGGAGGTTAGATTTATGATTTTTACTTTTGACTCGTTATGCATTTGATTTTTGTATAGAGTTTTATAGTCAATTGAAAGGAACAGTACAGGGCCCCATAGGTGGAAATTTTGAATGTGTTCTAGTTTTTAATGGAAGCATTGGGTTTCTACGAGAGGATTATGGGCCTTTTTATGTTTTTCATCTAGTGCTTTTAAATCATTGTTCAGGAAGTCAAGCGTCTCTTTTGCTAGAATATTTGCCAGCATGGAAATTGTTAACTGAATTGTTCTAAAAAGTGCGTTCTAGACTTGCAGTAAATCTACTGCTATTCTTTCTGACAAGGATTGCAAAGCTGTCTGTGCCAGTGAGCTTTCTAATTACCGTTTCAAAAGTGAAGAGAAGCGTCTTCTCTCTTCCTAGTACCTCCATTACTTGATAGTTTGTTTTCCATGATAGCATTAGCAGTGAGCCATGTTAGTCTTGAAAGAAAAGAGTGCAAGTCCATATATAGAGGAAAACAGTTGACCAGCTCATCAGCTAATTCATTTTCTATATATGACCTGATGGCATAGTTGTCAAATCGTATCGAAATTCTCATTTTGTAAATCGTGACTCGAATCGAATAAGATTCGGTTCAAATCTTAATATTATAAAAAAAATGTTTACCATGTTGAACTTAAAAGTATTTAAAATTCAAATTCATATGTAATGCAATCCTAAATAAAACTAATTCACAAATCATCATCAATAGAATTATGGAATTAATATGTTGATGAGGTTAGAACTTGGTTGAAGATGAAAGTGTAAGTGCTCCACCATGGAAAAGAAAGAAGACTGGTTTGGAAAGAAAAGAAGAAAGTTCCGATGAAATTATGAAATTAATCTGTTGATTTATTATGCAAAGGGTCGTTGTATTTGTATGTATGTAATTGTAATTTGAAAAGTCACAACAACTCACAAAAGTTTTATTGTTATTTACTTTGAATTTGAATTATTGATTTTCTTTGAATTTTTTATTCATTTAGTTTAATCCTTATTGGTTGTATGTGGCGAACCAAAAGTCATTCCTGAATCCTGCCTTTAATTGAACTGTACAAATCATAGTTGTTAAAGGTGCCCCTCACTCAAGGCTCAAGGTAGTGAGCCTTGATTGCAGAAATTGGGGCCCTGTTTAAAAGGCTCATGCAAAACAAATGTTTGACTATTCTCAACCACTAAGCTAATTTAAATAAGATTAATCTTAACCCTTGATCTAAATAAGAATATCAAGGCACATAATTAAATATAGAAAGACCAGAGAGGGATTAAGAGTAGTCACGTAAAGAAGAGTCTCCCCAACTCCACTCAAACAAAAACTACGACAGATGCACAGAAGAATATCAAGTGACAATGAATGGTTATTACTTTAGTAGCATTTGTTAGGTATTTAGGTTAAGACGTTAAGTATATGTTAATGTCTCTATATTGAAGTATGAACTTAACTTGTGTTTTTGACATTTATGATTTAGTATTATGTTTTTATGTGGTTTTGTTTTGTTTGCGTGGTCATAAGTGTGTTTTTTGGTTTATGCTTTAACTAGTAAAAGAGTATATTTTTATTTTTATTTCTGCGCCTCGTGTTCCTCAGGCGCGCTCCTTGCATTGCGCCTTGAGACTAGGCTCTAGGACCCCTTAGCGCCTTACTGTGCCTTCGCTTTTGTCAACTATGGTACAGATTCCAAAACTCTTAATTGCTGCCAGTTTTTTTCTCTTAATGCATGAATCCGTAGAATCGGACGATTCACCACCAAGTCGTCCGATTCACCACTGATTCTTGATGATTTCTGATTCTACCTATAGAGTTGGCTCGAAATGGAGCCGACTCGACTCAAATTGTACAATTCGAATCACGAATCCTACGATTCTAACAACAGTTCTAGCTTAATTCAGATCAAGTTAATAAGTTATGGTTTTATGAACCAAACATGGAGCTATCAGACACCAGGACTTCCAATGTGGCTCTGGTTCAAAGGTCAGAGCTATGAAATGAGATCTTGAAATAGGAGTGCTCTCTAGTGTCTACTATGTGGGTCCATGTTGATCTTTGGATCACATGGTTTTATCAATTTTGATCTTTGTATTACATGGTTTTGTGTATTGTACAACAGTTTTTCTTATTAGCAGCCACTTCTTACCATCACTATAAGTTTCCTTGGTTTTTCCCATCAACTCAACCAATAGCTCTCTGTTTTTTATATACCTGGATTACCAATCAAAGTGAGATTTCGTTTCATTTTGTGTAATGGAGGTAAATTATAGACAGCATAGTTCAAACTTCGTACTTGCTATAATTTTTATTTTAATTTGAGCATAAGCAGATCTTGCTTGCTGATTTCACATGTCAATTTGGAAAAAATGTCATTAGGTAAGACAAAGGCAAGGAATTTTTCCTTTGTAATATTTGAATTTTTTCTGTCCCCCATCTTTAATATTTTCTATTTATGGGTGAATAGTGCCTAAGGATTCATGTACCCTTTGCAGTTTTGTGATATTGATCAATTGGGAAAAACTAGGGTTTTAAGATGGACATTACCAATAAGCAACAACGCAAGTACCCCTGTCCAACTTATGCCCTGCCCTGCATTTTAAGGTCACCCTCAACTCTTGATTTAGATGGGATAAAAAATAAGAAGAAATATTATAGTTTTGAAATGTTGGAGAAAGCAACTAATTTGTGCTTGGTCCCCTGTAACTCATACTTTCTTGTTTTTTACTTTAACGTTAATCTATTTGATTTTATCCATATACCTCTCTCTACTTTGTCATGTTAAGTATTTTTCCTTTCTCTATTTTGCTGCATTATGAGTTTTTACCTTTTCTGTTGAAATGCATTTTCTTGCTTTATATTTCTTTGTAATTTCAATTTTGTATCATTAATATGTGCTGCATGGAAATGTATGTAGTCTCTAATAAATTTGTTTGACATGTATTATAGGTTTATGGAGAAGATGAATGGTCTTTTGGGTTTTGTGAACAAGGAACTGGAGTGTTTTCTTGCCCATCTGGAAAGAACCCAATGTACACTTACCGAGAGAGTGTTGTACTAGGGAAAACAAACTTTTCTATCTTTAAAGTGAATCAGATATTGCGGGAACTGAGTAGGGAATGGCCTGGATGTGCATATGACTTGCTTGCGAAGAACTGCAATCACTTCTGTGATGAGTTTTGCGATAGACTTGATGTCCCGAAACTTCCAGGTGGGCACTTTCTTGAAGTAATGTACTCCAGTAGCTTTTTTCATACAGGATTTCTTACCCTTTTAACCTTTGGGATGAATAGGTCAGCTATTCATGTGTGATATATATATATATATGTATTCAAATATATGTATTGTGCTTTTTGCTTCAGGTTGATTTCAGGTCAATCTGTTCCAGCCTGAAATATGGCTGGTTTGCACCTGCAGACTGCAGTGCAAATTGACATGCTTTATTAAAAACAATATTTTTCATTTGCGGGCAATGAGCTTCGAGTGTTTTTTTCCCCTCTTTTTAACTTTGTATTGTTATTCTGCTTAGTAAATAACATGTGATGCTGACAATCTTGTTAATCTGTTGGCTGCATATTCTTATGATTCCTTCAACAGCTTGGGTTAATCGTTTTGCCAATGCTGGTGATGCAGCCTTAGAAGTTGCCGGAAATACAGCCTTTCGGGTAAGATGTTGTACTATTCCTTGTTATATTAGCATGTCATCCGTTAGCATCCATTGCTCTCACATTTCTTCATTAACACTTGCGTTGTTGTTCTTGAACTCTCTTTCTGATGATATAGAGTATATAATGCTTTGAAAAGGCATCGAACATATAGAATATTTATGCTTATCAAATATGCAGTCCATCCATCTTCCTATTATTTTAAAAAATACAAGTACAAGATTGTACCTTGCGTATGGAGCTTGAAGCACATTGTTTGGTGCATGCATTTTTTTCAAATTTTTATAGGGTAAAGTACACCCATGGCCACTGAACTTTAACCATTTTAACATTGTGGCCATTGAACTTTACACTTTTTAACACTCGTGGCCACTCAACGCCTCAAAACAACCGTTGACAGTCTCAAAATAAAAAATTCGAAGAGTTAATGATATTATAAGAAACTTTTTAATTCTTGAAAATTTTCGTTTTGAGGTCATTTAGGGGTTGTTTGGTTAGGAGAGAGAGTGAATTTTTAGAGATAGAAAGCTCCAAAAAAGGTGATTTTGGATAATAAAAAATGTGGTTTCATGGTAAATGTCCTCATTTGAGGAGTTAGTTAAAGTTGAGTGGCCACTGGTGTTAAAAAGTGTAAAGTTCAGTGGCCACAATGTTAAAATGGGTAAACTTCATTGGCATGGGTGTAACTTACCCAATTTTTATAGTACTGTCTACAGCCCATTTCAGAATGCACCCAATATATGAACTTGGAAGATAGCTTTCTATAACAGATTAAAATTTCTGATGACTGTCGATTCTTAAATGGCTTTGTTACTCAGTGTGATAAACATGTGTTGGTATTTGGATGAATATAATGCAGTTTAGACAAGCCAAGGCAGAGATTGTATCAGCTAGCAAAGTCGCATATCGGTTTCTTATCGGTGTTGGTAATGGGTCTTCTCCTGATTCACCAGGTAATTCAAATAGAGGAAGCCCTAGATTCCAATCAACTTGGTTTAAAAGCCTTATTGCTTCAGGTGCCAAACCATCTAGCAGCACAGAAGCGGATGATCAGGATGAAGATACACTTCTTCGGCAGCAACAGGACCAAGTACCAGAAACACTTTCCCGGCAGAATTCACGTCACTGGGATTCGGAACAACCAGCGCAGCAGAATTCACGGCACGAAACATGAGGAAGCATTGCATGGAAGTAACTATGCTAAAAGCAATTTGTACCATTGGGGACTGTTATTGGGAACACACAACTGTCTATCACTGCTATTCCTTATCACTGTAAAATGTTCATTTACTTTGAAAACTGAATATTTTCATCAAAGTGTGCAAAGGATTCTACGTTCTCAAGTGCTATTTTCTCCTCCATATGTTATGATTGAAGCTTAAAGGGCCCTGGATCCTTTGTCGACCACTCACTGGGGGTTCTCGTTCTCTGAGTAAGTGTGGCGTATCTTATACATTCTCCTCACCAATATAGGCACAAATTCACTTCTATATATACTATGGTTATACTTTGTTGTTAACAAAGTAACTATTATTCTGTTTTTTTCTACCATTGGATGACGATTTTGTTTTTTTCCATCATTGGATTAATTTTCTATCTCATCATCCAATGGTAAAAAAAAACAAAGTAATGCTTACTTTGTCAAAAACAAAGTAACCATAGTACCTTTATTTTGTCCACCTTTATTTTGTCCCACACTGACAAAGCAATAGGGATAATGACCAAATTTAATCTTAACAGCTCAAGCGAAATGTATATGAAGCTTTAATGTATGAAATGATGTAAATTTAATCCTAACATTTTCAAGAAAAATCAATTTTAGCTATGTGCTATTGAAAAGATAGGTTTGGCTGTAATTTAATTGTCAAATTGGACAAGCCAAGCAAATTTGTCAATAAATTGAAACTCTTTTGTATATTTTTTGTAACGTGAATATTTTAGTGAGTTTGGCAAAAAAAAAAAAAAAAAAATTGTGGTTAACTTATATATAGTATTTTAACAAAAAAAATTATAATTTTGTTCGTAATATACTGAATATCTTAGGCGTAAATTGAAGTGATAATTAAATAAAAGTTAAACCGGTTTTTCTAATTTTCAATAATATAAAATTAAAAATCATTTTATTTGAAAACGTTAAAATTAAATTTATACTGATAACTAAATTTGTGTTTCTTTTAAAATCGTTAGTTTTTAAAATTAAATTTGGTATTTATTCACTTGTGAACAGAGTTTCCTTATTGATGTAACTACTTAACTACCAACGTTTTGTCCCCTAATACACCATTTATAATATTAGGATTACAATAGATTTTTGCCGACATCAATAAAGATATTTTGTATCGTATCCTAGTTGTAATGGCTATTAATTTGGATTTTGTTGACTCAAATAATTTCTTTTTTAACTATTCTGAATAAGAGGTGTCAATAACATAATTACATAAACAGTTTATCTTGTGTGACATGGGGAATTAGTTTAGGCGTAGGTAAATGGGGGTGGAGTTCTCTGTCCTGACGGAAACGTGAAATCCCCGATAAGGATTTCTATGAGATAGGGATAGAGATAATTTTATCCCTCGTGATGGGATGGGATGAAGATGGGAAAAGATATTCCCGTCCCCGTCCCATTAATTCCCGATAGGGGATCTCCGACCATTTTCCGTGATAATTGTTTTTTTTTTTATGATTTAAGTACATTTTTAGGCTTTACTATTTTTTTTAGGTTTAAAGCACTTTTTGGTCCATGACCTATCCAAAATTTGTGCATTTGGCCCCTGACCTATTATTTGGTCATATTTGGCCCCTAACCTATCTAATTAGATAAAATCCAACCCAGATTGGATGAAAAATTAACTCTGTTGGAAAATTAACGACAGTAACCAATACAAAAATGACACATGACACATAAATAAAATTAATTTTCACTCTATCGGAACACTAGAAAAAGTTTTTATGATTTTTTTACTATGTAAAATAGTTACTATTGTCATCTCCAGTTGAAAATTAATTTTATTTATGTGTCATGTGTCGTTTTTGTATTGGTGACTGCTGTTAATTTTCCAACAAAGTTAATTTTCCATTCAATATGGATTGAATTTTATCTAATTTGATAGGTCAGGGGCCAAATACACAAATTTTGGATAGGTCAGGGGCCAAAAAGTGCTTTAAGCCTTTTTTTTTAATATAAACAGTGATTCCCCGCAATGGGGAATGAAGAAAAAGTTTTTAGAACATTTGTATCTAGGTATTGGGGATCCCCGCGGGACAGAGATGGAGATAAATCTATCTCCGTCTAACCCACATGGATAGGAATAGAGAATCTCTAACTAGTCGGAGAACGAGAATGGAAAATGCATTCCCCACCCTATCCTACACCGTTTACATCCCTATCTAGGCTCTCTCCTGAAGCCTAGTATTTTGAGGAATTTTTGATTGGAAACTTGTTTCAATTATTAAAAAACAGTTCAATATTATTACATACAGTAGCGTTCACTTGAACCCTGAGTGATCAAATGAATTTGATCATTCACCGTTAGATATAAGCTCATTATATCTACACCTTAGGATGTTTTGGATATCCACTGTAGGGTTATAATGAGCATATATCTAACGGTGAATGGCCAAATTCATTTGGTCACTCAGAGTCCAAGTGAACACTACTGTTATTACATATCGAGAAAATAAGAATTTAATTTGCTAATATAGATAAAAAAATTGACAATAATTGGTACACAATACTTTTTTATTTTTTCAATCACAGGTTTTCAATAATAATAACATATTTGTCTTTAAAATTTATTTCACAATTTTTTTTAACAATACAAGCAAAGTATACAAAAGATTTCGTGGTTTGTCTGATTTGCAAACAATTTTGAAATTTAGAAACTTACAAACATAAGTATGTGGTTTGCAATTATATGATTTGTGATTTGATTTTCAGTCAAAAAAATAATAATTATTGTCTAGTTAAACTGCAAAGTAAAAGTTTATATATAAGGTAATTTGTAAAGTCAAACTTTTTAATTCTATCAAATTACTTTGGTGTAAAGTACAAAAATATTTTATAATGGAATATATGAATTTATAAACTGCACAAACTATAACCCTTATTTGTAAGTTTTAAAATCACGGGATTGTATTTATAAGAAGATCAAACCACGATATATTTTTTTTTGTAATTTACTCTAAAAATAATATAGTTGTTAACTGTTCTAAAGATTTTTTAATTTGATTATTTTTTTATTATAAGAATTAATTAAATTTTATATTTAATAAATTTAAATTTATTAAAAAAAATATATTTATTAAAAAATAGTATATATATATATATATAGTTTTTGGAGTTCTAAAATATCGAGTGCATATAGATAATGACTTTGCCACATACATAGATAATGAATTTCTTTGGAAGAGTGGTGTGTGAACAAATTAGAGGTTTGAATCATTTTTAAAGGTTTTGTCAAGCTAAATCTTTAATAGTGTTGTTGGATGAAAAATATATTTCAAATTTGTTTTTGGTTCAAATCTCTAATTTTGAAAAAACTAGTTTTATGAGTTTTTTTAATTAGCTTATTGCCATGTATCTTTTAAATAAACTAGTTTTATGAACTTTTTTAATTAGCTTACTGTCATGTATCTTTTAAATGATATTTCTAGCAAAAATAATTCAAAAATGTAACACCATTGAAAATGTTGATGTGTCAATATTAGTCAAAAAGTCAGACGGATATTTTTATTTATGTCAGGCCGCAAATGATTCATAAGAGGAGATTCTTTGAAGATACGAAACAGATGTTGAACCGTGTGACAAGACCTTGGCTGGTTTGTGGCGACTTTAATTGTATCAGGGATAGCAGTGAGAAATAAGGGGGCTCAATGAGAACACTTAATCATTGTGGGCCTTTTTCGAAATGGATAAATGAGCTTCAGCTTGTGGATTTAGGCTATGTTGGTCCGAGGTTCACTTGGTACATGGGAATGACACCAAGGACTAGAATGGCATGTCGGTTGGATCGTGGGTTGTGCCCATTCGAGTGGCGGCTTTGGTTTCTGTCAGCGGTAGTGCGACATCTACAGCGGGCCCAATCTGATCACCCGCCGATCCTTGTAGACTTTAATAATCTAACTAAGAGGCATGGGAACACCTTTCGGTTTTTGGTTGCTTGGTTAGATAATCCATCGTTGGCTGACACGGTTAGTCAGAATTAGTGTAGGAATACACAATTAGACAGTGCGCTCAGTCTCCTTTCTGACCATTTGAACAAGTGGAATCGGGAGGACTTCGGCAATATTCTGAATCGCAAGAAGCGAGCTTACGCTCGCCTTAGGGTGTACAACAGAAGCTGGCAGTTAGGTGCACCAACGGGCTGCTTCGCCTTGAGAAGAAATTAATGGCGGAGCTCCATATTATTCTAAAGCAGGAAGAATCATTTTGGGCTCAAAGATCCCGGGTTCAGTGGCTTAAAGAAGGGGACAAAAACACAAGATTCTTCCATCTTTCTACTGTTATTAGGAATCACCGGAATTGGAGAATTGGGATACGTAGTCCGGATGGGCTATGGATTTGGGATGAGGAGAGGCTACGTGAATTGGCGACTAACTTTTTTAAGCAGTTATACTATGAAGAGTTACCAGTTCTGATCCAGATCACCTCTGCACACGGGTTCCCCAGAATTTGTGATACTGATTTTGTAGATCTAAACAGGCCTTTCATGGATGATGATTGATGCGCCTCCGTACAGAAGGCTCACTGAGGGATAAGTGTACCCCGTCGTTATCAAGTAATAAAATCTGGACAAGTCCAGGTATCGAATCCACAGGATTTATTCCTGCAAGTATCGAGCTACTTGGTCTCAGGTGTTATTTAGGCTGTGTGGGTTTTGAGTTTGTTTTTGTTAAATTAACCTACTCCTAGCTAAGTTATTCTACTCCTAGGTGATCTTTTACCAATGTAATTACCCGAAGGAACATGAGGTGATACGATAATAATGAAAATAGATTATTTAGACAACGGAATTAAAACCTGATCTAAGTCACTTGTGTCCGAGGCGATTAACCCTACCTACCCTCCTGAGGTACCTAGTTCGTGATTCCCTTGTAAGACCGAAACTAGCTCTAAGGCTCAGCAATTTGGGCTTAATCTTCTATAGGGTCATCAATCCTATAGACACTGACTAGGTCAGATTCAACTCGCAATATGTGCCAACTTAATTTTGGGATTATCGAATGAGTTAAACCAATCAGACAAAGCGTAAGACAAATATTTAAGCAATAAAACAATTGAATAAACAAAACTATAATATATATTAAAGATGGAAAGTATTATCACGAAGATACAATGAGCCTAGGATTCATAACATGGATCAGAGGCTAGACAGAATATAAAAGAAGAAAAATCCCTTTCAGGGAACCAGTCTACCAATACAGGCATCTTCCTAGGACTTAAGGATGGAACTTGAGCAATCCTCGATGAACGGAGCTTCGGAGGTCTCTTCAATGGGGGTTGAAGGAGATGGAGGAGGTGGAGAGGATTTCTCAAGGTGGAAGCTAGGTTTTTACAAAAGATAAAAGATATTTGATTTACAATTGAAAAGTCCTATTTATAGACGCGGTTCGGGCCCTCTTTCTGACCTAATTCGTTTCCTATTCCAGATGGGAAGACTTGGGACCGATCGTGGCATAGTGGGGCCGGGAATCAGTCTTTTGACCGATTCCCACAGGTCAGCTCGCCCAGCTCGGCGAGCTGGCCCCTGAAGGCCAGCTCGACACGAGCTGGCATGACCAGCTCGGTCGAGCAGGCCCCTGAGGGCCAGCTCGACCGAGCTGGCCCCTTAAGGGCCTGCTCGATGGGCTGCCAGTACCAGCTCGCCGATCTGGCCCCAAAAAGGCCATTTCGACGAGCGGGAATGCCCAGAACACCTTGCGCGACTGCTGGATGTCCCGAAACGCAACTTTTGCCCAAACTCGTTCCTGTTTTAACCTGTACACACACGTAAACTCCAAACAACATTAGTTTCGAGGCTAAATTGACCCACCAATCGCTTATTTTGAGCAAACGCTCCGTTTAGTGTGACTTTTAGCGGATCAATTAGCTATAAAAGATAATGGAAATTCAACGTACATGCTAATTTGGCCATTTTTGCCTAAAATAACCAGAAAATGAGCCCAAACAATGAAAAGTCAATAGAACATATACAATTTCTAACTAACTCACACAAAAGCATATAAATGCGAGAATTGCTCGCTTATTCATAAAATAACGCTAAAAACCGTCCTAAAACTTTACCCAAAGATAAGGGTTTTTGATCCCTACAAACCTCCTCGCACTTAAAACTTTTCTTGTCCCCAAGTAAACTAAAAAACTAAACCCGTAATCACAAGCAAGCTAGGCAACCTCCTGGTTTTACTAGGTGCTTGGTACAATTTTGAGCATCTGTAGTTACATGCATTCGGAATTATAAAGTAGAGACACGATATCTAAAAGCCGCATTTCAATTATCACAAGTCATATGTTTAAGAAAAAGGACACATGTTTAATTAAACGAGCTTAAGGGAATAGCTATGTAAAACACCTCACCATAGGTAGTTCACTCAATTCACACAATTTTGGTGGCTAAAGTGTTTACTCTCGGCTTATGTTCTTGCTTAGGATTACATTGACTTTGCACGTTCATCCGAGTTCCTCTACTATGCTATATGATTCCGATGATATCAAAAACAACTTCGAATTGGGGTTGTAATGTGGTTAGAGGGTTAAAGGTATAAAAAGGTTAGGGGTTCTAGCGCTAGAAAAACAAAGTTCAAGATGGCTTTAGCAAAAACGTGAAGTGATTGAGCTTTTTATTCATATTGTTGTTTTTTTTCTGAGACGTTCTAATTTTAAGAACTGCGGAATAAGGGTCTCCCTCTTTTATTCGTCTCTTTTTCTTTTCCTTTTCTGTTTTTTTTTTCTGTGGGATAACAATGCTCATTCACTTCTTAGCCTTTTGGCTTGCTACCATGATGCCATAAACAAAGATAAAGCGCTAGAAGAAAACAAAGGCTCAATTGTGAGCTTTGCAAAAATTTGGGTTAAGTAACAAACCAAGCGATGGTTTGCAAAAATTGGGTTAGAACGAAAGAAAAACTATAAGCTACAAAATACAGGCTCAAAAGGGCTTCCTAGAGTAGATGAAAAAGAGAAAATAAGGTAAAGAAAAAGGTTAGTTCTAATGAGGCTGATTCATCGTTTATCATCTCAAATCATTGCATGCAAGTTCAACTCAGTATTAAGTGCAAAATCTCTAATCTTTCCACAAGTCAAAGCATTCACACAAAAATGTCAAGAAAAAGAGCTTTTTGATGTTCGCTCTTGGGCTCAAATTCAACTCACAATTCTTGGGTTTCAATTTTGTGTTTACTAGTTCTCCCCAAACTCAAGTTTAATATCACATGCCTTCAATTCTTAAGTTATCTACCTAAGTAATGATTTTAGCATTTCTTCAAAAGTAGGGTCTAAATGCAAACTTTAGCTCATGCTTTTACAGATACAGGGATTGTGTCCTACACCTAAACTACTTATCATGCAATCTTAGATTATGTTTTCAGCCCTCAAAAACAAATAACGAAGTTTAGATTCGAAGGAGGTTCACGGTTTTAGGTCCTAGACATGCAAAAACAGAAAAAATAAAGCATAAATAAAACCCGAAAACGCTAAACTAAACTAGAAACGACGCAACAAAAATTTAAAAATTATACAAATTTTTGTAAGTTTGTCTACCCCTCCTCCTCACACTTAAATTATGCAATAAGTTCCAACATTGCATCTAAAAACCATAAAGCACATGTGCAAAAAGTTAGGGTGGAGAAGACAACTTACTGATCAGTCGGGGGATACGGTCATGGCATGTTGTAGCGCTCGCAGTAGTCTGCTGCTACATACTCGAGACCGGTGAGCCTTCGATCCATGTTCTGCTCAAAATTGGTGAACCATTGGTCCATCTGCTGAACAGTGTTGAAGGTTCGGAGGTTGAGATCCCGCATTTCTTCCATCATCATGTTCATGGCTTGGAACTAGGGCTGCACCCTCGGCTCTTGGTACTTCGCTTGGTACCCTTCTGCTGTAGCTGCAGCTCCTTCCTCCTCAACTTCTTCTTCTCTCCTTGGTTGTGGTGGTCGTCGTGCTCGTTTCCGCGGTTGGCTACTTGAGCTTGCTATTTCAGATGGGTCTCTATTCAAAACTGCCTGAAAAGTAGATCTTCCTAGAAAATCGGCGTTAAGCAGTGTTGGATGGAAACCTTCTTCGTCAATGACCAAGTTCTTGAACTGGTCTTTAAGGAAGTTGGTCACCAAGTAGCCAAGCCCAATGGAGCCACGTTTCTTACTTGTTTAGCTCCGAAAACCCTAAAAAATGGCTTGAACATTATCAGTCGGTTTATTTATTTGCAACACACCATAGTATAAACACCTCAGTGCAGAGACCTTGTTACTCTCGTTCTTGCCTAATAAGTTGTGTGCTATAAATTTGTTGGCAAGATTTAAGAGTGGGTCTCGTAGGGACCTCGGGCTGGCTGTGCTGGGATTATAGCCTAACGTTCCGGTGAATTTATACCAGGCATCTTTAGCATTCATGGGTGCCTTAAAACCCGAGACCGCATCCTTTGGGCTAAAAACTCCCATACAAGCTGCTATCGTTCCCTCATGAAGGAGGTAAGATTTCTCGTTCAGTCGGAAGTAATATTTATCATTACCCATATGTGGTTCTTTCCTTAGGGTACTTGGAAACTCTACGGTGAAGTTGTCGTAAGCGACAGTCCGTTTCGTGGCTAGATGGTGCCAGCCTTGAAACTTTAGTATTTCCTTAAAATCATCTGCTAGCCCTAGAGATGCTAAGTAGTTTTGGTCAATGACAATTCGGGGGGAATGGTCTTGCTTGGAAAAACGATCATACAATTCCCCCTCGTGCTCTTTAGTTAACCCAAAAGGAGAACCATACTTATCTTGCAAGGCATCATTGAATTCGACGTCGGAGTCGGCCTCGTTTTCGACAACAACCTTGGCTTTACCTTTTCTGCCCATAGTTCTTGAGAATAATAAAGGAGACCAAAACAGACTAGTTAGAATATATTCATATACAAGATTATACCTAAATATCCAAATATCCAACCCATAAACATGATTGAAGATAAGGTTAGAAACTTAGGGACCAAAATGTAAGGTTTTTTTTTGTCCCTAAAATAAAGTAATTGACCCGTAACTCTCAATCCGTGCAAAATCAATGAGGCCCAGCGACCAAAATGTGTTAAGAATGTGAAAATGGGTCCTATTGACAAGTTTTCAATTATAAACTGTATAGTTGACTTTTGAGCTAAAATGGAGGTTTTTGCCCAATTTGAGCAATTTCTCCAAAAATCACAAATTAAGAACTCAAATCATACCCAAAGCACATATTGATCATAATAATTTCATAAATTTGCAAGAAAATCTAGAGAAACAAGCAAACAAGTGATAATTTGAAAAGGAGGTAAAAATCCCCAAAACCTAGGGTTACCCAATAATCAAAAACCAATGTTCTAAACTAAAATCTAATCCTAGAATCATGCGAAAAATAAAAAATAGGTAAGAATCCATACCTTGTTCGTTGATTTCGGGTTAGAAACGAAGATTTGGGGGTTAGGGTTGAAAAAAAAAGAGAAAAAGGGAAGAAGATGAAGAAGGTGAAGAAGGGGGATGAAAGTTCATCCCCCTTATATATATATAAGTTGGTTCGGGATTTAAAAATCCCGAACCCTTGCCCGTCTCGACCGAGCTGGGCCTCCCGGGGTGAATTTTTTTTCAACAGAAAAGAAATGGAAAGCATACGGGACAATCTAAAGGAAAAAGAAATGAAAAAGATAGAAGCAATCAACAAAATTCATAAAAAAAATGAAAAACTTAAATGATTGTTCAACTTTTGAATTAAAACCAGGAAAAATCCGATTTTTCCCCCTTACTCAATCTTTTCTCAGGATCTTTGGATTCTTCTCCGTTGTGCTTGGGAGAGAACCCTGCGGCCTTTCCTGTCTGTCCCTGTTGATCTGAGCTATCTGATTGCTTAGATCCTTACAGAAGGCTTCATTGTTGGCAAGCCTAGCTGAAATCTCTTTCAGGAGAGTCACCACTTCATCAGATTCCTTGGGAGGTAGCATAGGCCTTTTGTTCTACTGCTGATATAGGGGCATGCTAAGCCCCTGCTCTCTGTGCTCTTGACCAAAGCCGTTGGGAGGCCTAAGCACGTTCTGATTTGAGTTCCGGTAGGATAAGTTCGGGTGTTGAGGCCTCCTGTAGTAGTTGTTGTTGTTGTAGGAGTTGTAGTTGTTGTTGTAGGAGTTGTAGTTGTTGTTGGGATTGTAGTTGTTATAATTCTGGTTGTATCTCGGTTTCCCCCCAACGTAATTGACCATCTCCACCCCATCTCCAGCGAAAGGGCTACCTGCTTGACAATCCTTTCCATGGTGGTCGCCGCCACAATGCACACAGGTGGGAGGTTGGCTGAACTTAGCCAACAGGACATCCATCTTCCTACTCAGCTCACCAACAACTGGGCTCTGTTCTTGATCTTCCACAGCAAATACCCGCTGCCTTGTGGGGCCAGTGAGTTTCTCCTCTTGCCACTGCACACTCTTCCTTGCCAGCTCATTGATCATGTCATACGCTTCTATTGCAGTCTTCCTAAGAAAATCTCCACCCGCGGTGGAGTCCACAGTAGCTCGGTTAGTGGGCGTCAAGCCATGATAAAAGACGCTCACCAACTGATGTTTAGGCATATCATGATGAGGGCACATGCACATCATTTTTCTGAATCGGGTCCAAGATGTGTGGAGCGCTTCGTGCTCGGGTTGGTGGAATGAAGTGATTTCACCCCTTAACATCACTGTCTTCGAGGGAGGAAAGTTGTAGGACAAGAACTCCTTTTCCAATCCTGCCCATGTGGTGATTGACCCGGGCTCTAGTGTTCTCAGCCATTCCAGAGCTTGCCCAGTTAGTGAAAATGGAAATAGCTTCAGCCTGGCAGTATCTTGGACAACCCCATTTGTTCTCACAGTGTCTGCGCACATCAGAAAGCGATCCAGATGATCATTCGGGCTCTCATGTGCTTCTCCTCCAAACAGTCCCGTTTGTTGAATTAAGTGAATTATGTGATAGGGGTATTTTACCCCTATCTTTTAGCGTGATTTACGGGTTGATTTTGGATAAAATAAATAAGTTTAATTACAAAAATAAAGCGTTTTGATAAAATAAAGAAATAAAAATAAATTTCGTACTTTCAGTTAATTTTCCGTGTTTTTGATTAGTTTAGGAAATAAAAACGTCAAGCTAACTCGGCTTGCAATATTTGTATTTCAGGTACGAGCAAGGAGCAAAAATCTACTCAAATACGCGGGGCGTATCATCCTTTACACGGGGCATGAAACATGGTGTCAGCAATAATTGCCTTATCCACAAACTCCATGTGGAATTGACTCAGCATACGTGGGGCGTATGACACATGTCGGAAATAATTGGCCTAATCCTGAAAGTTAGACTGCACTGTCTCCTTGAGTCAACTCTTCGTATGCGAGGCATATCACCATACACGCGAGGCGTACCAGGCAATTCCTCAATGATAAAAGCTCAGAGACTCATTTACGCGGGGCGTGCTTCAGCTACGCACGGCGTAAAAGCTCCAATTCAAGCAATAAAACTTCAGAGACTCAAACACGCGGGGCGTACTTCAACTACGCAGGGCGTGCTTGAGACAACAAGACATGGAATTGGTCCACATGCAGGAGATTTCTGACGGAATGGGCACTTACGCAGGGCGTAGACCACCTTACGCGGGGCGTATCATGGGATTTCTGCACCAAATAATGTTGCTCCATACTTGTGCTTTATGAAGTTACAACATTGCCCTTGCTTGATGTTTATAAATAGGAAGCTCTTGAACTCCATTTGATACCAATTACACACCAGAGAGCAAAACTATACTCTTTTGATTATTGTAATTTAGATTCAGATTTTGTAGTTAAACTCTCCCCCTCGAGAGCTTGTTCGGTTGTTCCGACGTTCCATCGAAGTTCCGTTCCACCACTCGTCACCAAGCTCGAGAGTTCCACCTCCACGACCTAGGAGACGGCTTTGAGTCCGGTTAGCTAGTTCCAAGGGCGGATTCTCCCTTTTTACCTGCTAATTAGCTTGTACTCTTCCTATGTACTAGGCTTGGTTGTATTTCATCTATTCACTTTCCATATTTATAATTTATGATTCATAATCTCTATTTCCCTTTACGTGTTAATGTTTATTACTTGTTTTGATATTCGTAATTGATTATTGTGTAGGAGAACGCGATTTCCGCTGCCATTCGGGCTATCCTTAGGGAGTTATATAGGTGTTGCCTTACCGGAAGTGACAAACCGAAAACCGTAGGAATTGACAAGCCACGGAACTTATGGGCCCTAGTTTTTAATTCCCCCGTATTAGACACGCCTTGACTAGGAATCACGTAGTCTAAGTGCTTCACGGGTCGGTCCTGCTACACTTAGTCGTCTTTACAAGAGTAAATCATTATCCGTATACATTTAGAGTCGTTATTTATCGTGGTTATAACTTATCGTTATTCATCCTACTTTATAGGGTTTTAGCTACATAAATCTGTGTCGCCAATAGTTAGGAATAGTGTGTAGTTGCGTCTTACTTTACCCCAAAGTAATCACCGCTTAAATAACATACGAAACCGAGTCGTCTAATACTTGTAATTATAAATCCCGTGGATTCGATACCCGGTCTTAACCGGATTATTACTTGATACGACGGGGTACACTTGCCCCTAAGTAGTCGTAGTGTCTCGTGGAGTTAGAACATTTAAAAGATCACATCCATATTCATAGCACATTCACCGCAATACACATTTAGTCGTCATTAGAAAACTCTACCTAGATCCTACGCCCATCATTATGCCCGACTTGATTTCATAGGTGTTGGCTGAAATGTTTGGGGCAGCGATCCCGGACAGGTGCTGGTGTCGGTGTGGTGCTAAACTCTCGCTCATTGAGCGGGTGTCAGCTTCCGGTTTGGTGTTCTCATTATTCTAGTTATTGATGGGAGGGTTGGTCTCAGTCATCTTGATAGGCTCAGTGATCTCGTTTGGCTTGACAGTCCTGTTTTGTTTGCTCCTGCGAAGAGTACTTTCAAGTTCAAGGTTAAGAGGAACACACGGTATTTCCACTGATCGAGTATGCATATGCTGAAAAGGAAAGATAAATAAAATAAAAATGTTTTCCTTAAAGAAGGAAAGTATAAATATCTGTTACATAGTGTTTATCATACAATATTACATAGTCCTACATGAGTATTTTAACCTATTTTTGGCGAAACAAGTAATACAAATTTTTACACGACAACATGCCACGTTCGTATGGCATATATACAAAAATTAAAAATGTATAACCTAATATATTCGACATATGAACAAATATATGACAATATACAAACAAGAGAATTATGAATATGAACAAGTATTTGTATAAACAGGTATAAACGATATAAACAAAGGATATTCACAAAGGAATGCCTAAACTAACAAATCGACCTTTGGTTCGATATTGCAGAAGAAATAAATCCCCGACAACGGAGCCAAAAACTTGATGCGCCTCCATACAGAAGGCTCACTAAGGGATAAGTGTACCCCGTCGTTATCAAGTAATAAAATCTGGACAAGTCCATGTATCGAATCCACAGGATTTATTCCTGCAAGTAACTTGGTCTCAGGTGTTATCTAGTCTGTGTGGGTTTTGAGTTTGTTTTTGTTAAATTAACCTACTCCTAATTAAGTTACTTCTACTCCTAGCTAAGTTATTCTACTCCTAGGTGATCTTTTACCAATGCAATTACCCGAAGGAACATGAAGTGATACGATAATAATGAAAATAGATTATTTAGACAACAGAATTAAAACCTAATCTAAGTCACTTGTGTCCGAGGCGATTAACCCTACCTATCCTCCTGAGGTACCTAGTTCGTGATTCCCTTGTAAGGCCGAAACTAGCTCTAAGGCTCAGCAATTTGGGCTTAATCTTCTATAGGGTCGTCAATCCTATAGGCACTGACTAGGTCAGATTCAGCTCGCAATGTGCCAACTTAATTTTGGGATTATCGATGAGTTAAACCAATCAGACAAAGCGTAAGACAAAGATTTAAGCAATAAAACAATTGAATAAACAAAACTATAATATATATTAAAGATGGAAAGTATTGTCACGAAGATACAATGAGCCTAGGATTCATAACATGGATCAGAGGCTAGACAGAATATAAAAGAAGAAAAATCCCTTTAAGGGAACCTGTCTAACAATGCAGGCGTCTTCCTAGGACTTAAAGATGGAACTTGAGCAATCCTCGATGAACGGAGCTTCAGAGGTGTCTTCAATGGGGGTTGAAGGAGATGGAGGAGGTGGAGAGGATTTCTCAAGGTGGAAGCTAGGTTTTTACAAAAGATAAAAGATATTTGATTTACAATTGAAAAGTCCTATTTATAGACGCGGTTCGGGCCCTCTTTTTGACCTAATTCGTTTCCTTTTGCAGGTGGGAAGACGTGGGACCGATCGTGGTATAGTGGGGCCGGGAATCAATCTTTTGACCGATTCCCATAGGTCAGCTCACCCGAGCTGGCTCCTGAAGGCCAGCTCGACGCGAGCTGGCATGGCCAGCTCACCCGAGCAGGCCCCTGGAGGCCTGCTCGATGGGCTGGCAGTGCCAGCTCGCCGATCTGGCCCCAAAAAGGCAATTTCGACGAGCGGGAATGCCCAGAATACCTTGCGCGACTGCTGGATGTCCCAAAACGCAACTTTCGCCCGAACTCGTTCTTGTTTTAACCTGTACATACACGTAAACTCCAAACAACATTAGTTCCGAGGCTAAATTGACCCGCCAATCGTTTATTTTGAACAAACGCTCCGTTTAGTGCGACTTTTGGCGGATCAATTTGCTATAAAAGATAATGGAAATTCAACGTACATGCTAATTTGGCCATTTTTGCCTAAAATAACCATAAAATGAGCCCAAACAACGAAAAGTCAATAGAACATATACAATTTCTAACTAACTCACACAAAAGCATATAAATGCGAGAATTGCTCGCTTATTCATAAAATAACGCTAAAAACCGTCCTAAAACCATACCCAAAGATAGGGTTTTTGACCCCTATCAATGATATGAAGAAAGCCCTTCGTAGTATGGCCCCTTGGAAAGCACCGGGTCCTAACGGGTTCCAAGCGGATTTTTTTAGAAGTTTTGGGAGACGGTGGGCTTGAATACTAGCAAATGCATTCTGCGTGGCCTCAATACCGAGGTCTTGGAGGAAGGCATGAACCAAACTCTCATCTCTTTAATTCCCAAAGTCAATGATCCGGAGAGCCTCGCTCAGTTCCATCCAATAAGTCTATGCAATGTAAGTTACAAAATTCTCACTAAGTGCATTGCAAATAGGATTAAATCCATTTTGTCTAAGGTGGTGGGACCCATGCAGAGTAGCTTTGTTCCAGGCAGGCAGATTTCTGACAACATTATGCTTATTCAAGAGACGGTGTTCTCCTTTCAACGAGCAAAAAATAAGAAGAAGCAGATGTTGATCAAGTTGGATTTGGAGAAGGCATATGATCATATTAATTGGAACTTTCTCAAAGACACTCTAAATGCTATTGGTCTCCCCTTTGGTTTGATTTCCACTATTATGCAATGTGTATCTACTCCGTATATGTAGGTGCTTTGGAATGGTGAGAAGGGGGAGGGTTTCATCCCTTCTCGTGGTCTCAGACAGGGGGATCCTCTCTCTCCTTATCTTTTTTTCCTGTGTTTGGAGAGATTAAGTCATCTGATTCTGGATGCTGTTGAAACAGGTCAGTGGAAGCCAATTACACTCTCTCAAAATGGTCCGAAAATATCACATTGTTTCTTCGCAGATGATATTATTTTGAAGGCATAAGCATCTGGGGATCAGGCTAGCACAATTAAGGATATCCTTAACTACTTTTGTGATGGCTCTGGACAAAAAGTGAACCTGGAGAAGTCTTGCTGTTTTGTTTCAGCCAACGTTCCGGAACAAGCTCAGGAATAAATAACGAGATTCAGGGGATCGGAAGCATAAGGAACTTGGGGAAGTATCTTGGAGTTCAACTCGCACATGAAAGAGTGAACAGGTACTCTTTTGATATGGTTGTTGATAGGGTCAGAAGTCGTCTCGCAGGTTGAAAGGAGAATTGTCTGTCGATGCCAGGCAGAACTACTTTCGTTAAATCCGTATTATCTGCTCTTCCGACATACACGATGCAGACTACAGTCTTCCCGGTAAGCATGTGTAAGACGCTTGGTAGCATTAACAGAAAATTCATTTGGGGTAGTTCTAACCGCAGGACAAAGATGCATCTTGTTAATTGGGAGCGGGTCAGCAGACCTCGGGGCCAAAGCAGGCTTGGGGTTAGACAAACCCGCAAAGCAAATCTTGCAAATGTGGCTAAGCTCAGTTGGCGAATGCTTGCGGATCTGAATTGTATTTGGGTGAAGGTGCTTAAAGGAATTTATGGTAGTAACCAGAATGGGATAGACATCTTTCGAAAAAAATATCCTCAAAGCAGTATTTGGAGAAGCATTGTGCAATGGGCGAAAGTTTTGAAAAAAGGGCTGAACCGCTTAATTAAAAATAGGAAAGACACGAGTTTTTGGAATGAGCGCTGGTTGGATACTCTCCTCTTAAGCGATATTGCTACTCGGCCTCTAACAGAGGATGAGAAGGGGAAGAAAATCTCTGATTACTGGAAGGAGGGTCAGGGTTGGGACTGGGATTGCCTAAACTTGTTCATGCCTCATGATGCGTTGTTCAAACTTGCAGCAATGGTGCTGTTTACTGATGGCGATGCGAGGGATAGCTGGATGTGGGGCCGCACGTCGACAGGCTTGTTCACGGTAAAAACGGCATATGAGGCACTGTTCTCACCGATTACTAACCCGATTGCTGCCTGCAGTAGCTCGGACTGGAAGGGGCTATGGGGAATTGAGACAAATGAGCGCATCTGTTACTTCATGTGGTCCGTAGGGCATGAAGCAATTTTGACAAACGATAATAGGGTCCATTAGTATATCAGTTTTGACGCCAGCTGTTTGAATTGAGGAAACAGGGAGGACATTCTCCGTCTATTACGTGACTGTAGGGAGGCTAGGAAAATTTGGCTATTCTTTATTCCAATTGCCTAGCATAATGCGTTTTTTTAGGAGATTTTAAGACGTGGTTGCGGCTGAACCTAACGATCAAAGAGCGATGGTGCGGTAAGACATGGCCCTCGATCTTGGCCATCAGCTGTTGGTATATTTTGGCTAAATTAGTTATAAATAAAAAAAAAGTCACATTTCTTCTCGTGTTGTCAAAATGAGTCATGACCCATTTAATGATCCGTTCAACTCGTAATTATACGAATTAGAGTTGACCCAATCCATCTTACCCATATGAGTTTACTCATTAATTCATTTAATAATTTGTGAAAAAATAAAAAAAATAAAGTGAAAATTGAAAAAACAGGAAAAAATGTGAAAGACGAATAAAAAATTCATGAAAAACGGGAAAACAAGAAAAAACATGAAAATGTAAAAAGCAGGACTGGAGAAAACGAAAAAATGTAAAAATATGAAAAACGAAAAAAAAGGAAAGGCTTACATATTAAACACCTCAACTCTTGTAATCCAACAAATATTATTATTGCGTTGGCTCTTAATTGTATATACGATTAACATTGCATGGCTATTTATTAGGGGTGGTAACGGGGTGGAGATTCCCAAAACCTGTGGGGGTTCGAACCAACGGGTGTAGCGAATCGCTGAGATATTTGCGGATGGGGATGGGGGCAGGGGGTGTGATGTTTTGCCCCCGAAGCCAAAATGGAGATGGAGGCGGGTAATACTATCTTTGAACCATGGGCTCCTCGTCCCTCTCCCGGATAAATCTCTGTAGGAATCCCCGAAAAATCTTCGTAGGAATCCCGAAAAATCTCCGTAAAAGTTATTGGGAATCGAACTCACATCTGGAACTGTTCCAATTAAATTACACTTAGGATCCGTTTAGTTCAACTGTTAGCTAATAGTTGTTGTTGTTAGTAGTTGTTTGTGGTTACAGTAAGCTGTTTGTTGTTACTGTTAGCTGTTTGTTATTAGTTGTTGTTTAATTATTTAGTGTTTTGTAAAATTATATTAAACTGTTCTGCTAGTATTTAAAATGCCTAATGTAGACATGTTTTAAATTAATCAACAAATAAATTATAAAATAAAAAATATATTATACAAATTAATAAAAAATAAATAAATAAATAAATATTGAATACAACAAAACCTTGTTCTTTTTGTAATTATGTTATAGAAATAAAAATAATGTAAGGAAGAAATATATTTTGTGGAAATAAGAAGAATAATTTTATCAATAATAAACAACTACAAACAACTGTTAATGAAAAGTTTCAAAAAGAAGTTTTCTTTTATGAAAAGCTCCAAAAAGCTGCCGCTTTCAGAGAAAATGCTAAACGTCGCGGTTATATAAACCTAATCAAACGCGATATTTCATGCGGTCTCCTCCAAAAAGTTGAAATAAACATCATCTTAATTACTTGAAAATAATATCATATAGTTTATGAAGATATTATATAATAACCCATATATTATTTCTGAAAAGGTAATATATGGATTATTATTATTACCGTTTTTTTTCTGATAGTAAATTGCATCTGTATTAATGAATAGGTAAGTTACATTGATCCTAAACGCAAAAATCTAAAATCCCAGCTGGCACATCCTCAATCAGGATTATCGAGTGTTCTAAATTTCGTCCCCACCTAGCTAATTCATCAAGTGCTACAGAATTACCGGGTCATCTAGTATGAGAGTATTCTATCGTATGGAAAGCCGTTGATAGCATTTTTAGATCTTTGTAGAGCATTGACCCAACTCCTAATACCTCGGTTCGTCCATTGAGTGTATTTGCTAGGTTGGCGTTGTCTGTTTCAAGAACGACCCTCCACCAACCACTGTCACGAGCTAGCTCCAAACAGAATATATGATTAGTATAATTAGTATAATATAAGATTAGTAAAGTTACAAATTCCGCAAATAATAGAATATATGATTTTTTATTTTTCTTTTAAGTTTGTATATATATTGTTATTATTTTTTTTTTTAAAGTTTACATGTATCTTTAACGATTTTTTTTTGTTTTGTAGGAACTTGAACTTCGAAACGGTGACAGAAGGTATGGGACAACGCACTCGACCGCCGTCATCCTTTATAACATTGATTATGTCTTTATTTATATTTTCACATTTATTTTTAATATTTTTTTCGTTTTTCTGTTTTACGCATTATATTTATTTTCCTGATATTTTATTTTATTTAGTTAACCGGATTAAACAGGTCAAACCTATTCCTCTCAATTTGTCCAAATCTTGCAATTGCCTCCTCCCTCCAACTTTCAATTGTAACAACTTACCCTTTAAATTTGTTCAATTGTAAAACATAACTCCAAATTGCTGATATGGACTGCAATTGAAGAAACACGTGAAATACAAAAGCTGCAACGCTCGTGGAATATGATAATCAGATCTTTGGCGTGATACGAATCCGGAGAAACGTTTTTACGGTTGCTTCAAGTACGGGGTAAAAAAATTCTCAATTTAGGGTAATGTTTTACAATTGGACAAGTTTAAGGGTAAGTTGTTACAATTAAAAGTTAGATGGGACAGTTGCAACATTTAGACAACTTCAGAGAGTTATTTGTGTATTAGGCCTTTAATAAATAGATTGGATCATGTCAACTTATTTATAAATAAATCATCTCAATCCGTTTATTAAATACGTTGGATCAACTCATTTAATCAAGTGGGTGACTATATACCGCCCCCTAATTCCGTTTCACCGCACCCTGTTGTCGATATTGCCCTTCTCATTATTTCAAACAAGAATTTTAAAAATTCCAAATCCTCTCTACTTTCTTTCCGTTTTCAAAAAGCCGACCTAAAACGAGATGGCACGAAAAGTAGGCATCGGCAAAGGATACATGAGTATTATGGTAAGTTTTTCCGTTCAAATCATTAACGAATTAGTGATTTTTGGGGCTGAAATTCGGGAAAAAAATCCCAGAAATCGCACCAGGCGGGTGCGATTTTCTTGTTCCACCTACGGTGGAACGCACGAACTATGCGTTCCACCGTAGGTGGAACAAGTGCGCGGCGAGCGATCCACCGTATGGTGGAGCGCGCGGCGCACGCGTTCCATCGTAAGGTGGATCGCGCGGCGCACGCGCTCCACCATAAGGTGGATCGCTCGCCGCACGCGTTCCACCTAAGGTGGAACGCATATAAGACGTGCGCTCCACCTTATGGTGGAGCGCACGGCACGCCCGTTTGGCCTACGGGCCAAACGTTTGCGGCGCACTAGTCGACCCTATGGCCGACTGGTGCGCCGCACCCGTTTGGGCCTTAGGCCAGGTGGTGTAAGCCACCCGCCCAGGCCAAAAAGGGCCAAATTTTGTTTTTTTTTTTAAAAAAAATTTGTACGGACCGGGCGTAGGCAGACCCGAACATATAAAAAATAAAAAATTTATGGTAAATTGAATATAATAAATAAATAATATTACAGGATGAGGCGGGATCTGACCCCAGACACACGTCTTCACGTCCTGTTACTGCATCTGCTCGGCGGGAGCGGACGGAGCAGCAGCGGTTCATGGCGGATGCCCGGAGGGCACATGCAGCACAGGCGGAGCGTGCTGAGGGACAGGATGAGGCGGCTGATATAGAGATGGACGGAGATGCCTCTATGCATCGTCCTAGTTATGATACTATCCCCATACGTTGTGGCGTCGTGACGAGGGGTCGAGACGGACGATTTTCTTCTACCGCAGGATCTTCTTTTGGTAAGAGAAATTTAAAAATCTACTTATTTTTATTTGTTTTAATCGTGATTATTAGAAAATATACCAAAAATTTAATGTAAACCGTTTACTGTAATTTCAGGTAGCAGCAAGCGATCGAGGAGTGTTATAGAGGATGACTGGGTTGTGAAGGACCCCGTACCCGGGGGTCCATTTGATGGTGCTGTGATCTCGAGCTTTCTGGGACATGTTGCATGTGCTATCTGGGCCGGTCAGGATAGGGGCGTCCTTAGGTGTCATACCAGATCAGGGTATTGCTCGAAGCTGAGATCATGGTACAGTGGTTCTTCCAGGACGATTCAATCGCGTATCGAGTCATCTGGCATGTTCCATTTACCTGGTATTATGCACAGTCACATAGATGCTGCTCTGATCACGACATTTGTAGAGCGGTGGCAGCCAGACACGTCATCATTTCACATGCCGTTTGGCGAGATGACCATTTTGATGCATGATGTGTGGGAGATATTACGCATCCCCGTAGATGGTGCCATGTTGACTGCTGATGCGAGTATTGATGAGCTTAAGGAGTGCGTGATGGATTTGTTTGGGATGACTCGGGTTGAGTTAGATGCCCGTCATTATTCTTCTGGTGGTATACGAGCCGCTTCCGTCATGGAGCACTGTAGAGGTGATCGGATTCCTGAGACCCAGGCTATAGCTTGGACGTGGCTGATGCACGGTTCCACCTTGTTCGTAGACAAGAGTGGTGACCGCATCCGACCTTCTTGTCTGTTAGAGGTGCAGGACTCGGCAGCTGGAGCCATTGGACTTTCTTGGGGATCAGCTGCACTAGCATATCTATACCGTCATCTTGGTATTGCTACCAGAGGAGATTGCGGGCAGATGATGGGTTGTATGACATTGCTCCAGTCCTGGATTTACGAGTATTTTCCTTGCTTCAGGCCACATCGAGAGGCAGTTACAGTTGACCCGGATCTTCCTAGGGCTTCGTTGTGGCCATCTATATCGATGGAGAAGAGCGATGAGCGGCTGAGAGCATTTCGTGCCCGGCTTGATGTGTTGACGGCAGATGAGGTATAGTTGCTATATAATTATAAATACTGTTCAATTAAAACAAATTTGTATTACTTGTATGTGTTAATGTAATTTTATACATCTGTAGGTGATGTGGATGCCGTATGGCCCTGATGCCATTACGGAGACCCCGAGGACTCTATATGCTGGATGGATATGGTATCGGGATGTGATCGAGCCGTACATGCCGGGGCGATGCCTTCGACAGCTTGGACATGTGCAGACCATTCCTAGACCGATATTGCAGCCTTCTAAGGCTGTGCGTCCGTGGACCAGTTTGAAGTATCGTGTAGAGGTGCCAGCTGTGATGGTGCAGGGTATTTGGGACTCTTTTCCCCAGTCGGCCGTCCTTATATTGTCTGTATTCACTCCAGCACATACTCCATCAGATTGTGAGGATCAGTACATGCATTGGTACACCCGTCACTCACACCCTCGTCTACTTCCGGAGATTGTTGCACCCGGACCGACTGTTTATACTCGCTCGAACAGTGAGATTGTAAGTTATTTTTGGGTTTTCTTTACTGATCTACTAATGTGAAATGATATTTATTGAAGTGTGAAGTGATATTAACTCTGTTTTTTGTTCCTTACTTTTTACAGTGGGTTAGTCGATTAGCTGGTTGGGGTGAAACTGTGTTGGATCACATGAGTCATCTGGACGAGGATGCTGCGATTGTATATAGGCAGTCGTTAGAGCAGATTATGGGTGCTTGGCATTTGGCCAAGTGAGTTATGACTGTATTTCGAAGTATTTTAGTACTATTATGACTGAATTTGGTATTTTGATATTATCGTTTTTTTGTGGTACGCTTTGTTATTATTGCAAATTTAAGAATACATTACAACGACATAAACGGCATAAACTGAAAAAATACATTACAACGACATAAACTGAAAAAATACATTACAACGACATAAACTGAAAAAATACATTACAACGACATAAACGGAAAAAAAAATACATTAGTCACTATCTTCTTCGTACTCGTCAATGTTTGGTGAAGATGTCGCTGGTACACCTGACTGTATTGCAAGGTATATCTCTTTCTCCTCTGCAATATTCATCTCATATTCCACAGGAAAAATGTTCCATGGAGCATTTCCTCTATTTCTTGGCCAAGCTCGTCCTGGAAGGTAATCGTTCTTTGAAGCGCTGATACTCTCTAGTACTCGAACCTCTAATTTATAGCGATCCCAATTTTGCACGATCGAGTAAGGATAAGTTCGATGAACCTCATGAGAAATTTCAGACTCTGTCCATCTTAAAAAGATGATGGAGTTAAAAAAATTTCTAGGACTCGGCATACGTTTTGTGGATTTGCTCACCTTAGGTCGCCCTCGCACGTGAATTTTGACATCGGGTTCGGTGTACTGAGCTTGATCAGGGTGTAGTTGATCATGGATAAACATTGAAATATTACGCATTAAGGATGGGTCGCCTTTAGAGACCTGGTCCACTAAGGACTGAAAATATCGCTGCTCCTCGTTCAGATCATTACGCCCGTCATTTTCATCAATGTGACCATGATTGATTAAAAGTGTTCTCCAAAACACGTGAACACTCTCAGTACTGATCATTTGTTCCAGATCACAAGCTCGTTTCAGCTCGCATGCACATGGTATCTGATGCGATGTTCTCAATACACAACCGCAACGCACGTACACTTCATGGCTCAACCCTCTCATGCGCTCTAACTCTTGATTCAACAACTGCAGACAGTAGTGAGAGACTTTGAATACAAGTTGGCTTAATGGGCGTCCGGCGAAAGTGACTGCTTGACGAAGCCGGGACTGCTCAAGCATGTACCTGATACGAAGACAAAATTATTATTAGTTAGTGAAATGATACAACCATAAATGCAAATTCCTAAATTGCAGTAGAAGAAATTGCAAATACCTTATATTGGTTGCTTGTGATTCAATCTGCTTGTGAACCTTCTGCCATACCATGTCAAGGGAGCCAGTTGCCGTATTGAGCCATTGCTTTAGACTAGCATGTTCGCTCTCCACTCGATAAGTAGTTGTGTTGCCAAAATGTAGGAACTCCTTTGTCCAAGCAACAACAAACTTCTCCTTATGCACCAACCACGTCTCCTCAATATACGAGATAACTCCTTTGAACCTGCTCATCTTATCCTTCATCATCATAAGATTGGTCTCGTACTCCTCAATGGTTAATGATTCTAATATTGTTCTCCATCTGCCATTCTTGAATTTAGAGGCAAGGCCTTTATCTCCCATGATTCTATACACACGATCTTCCACATCCTTATTTATATGCCAAGTGCATAGCAAGTGCGCTGCTTGTGGAAAAACTTCTTGTATCGGCTTTAATAACCCAAGCTCCCTATCACTAACAACAACGGTCGGGTTAAGATCATCCCCAATCAAAATCTTCAGCCTTTGCAAAATCCAACGATAGCTCCCTTCGGTCTCGTCTTTAACAATAGCATACGCTATATTGAAGTTATTATTGCATGGCGTCATCCCCACAATCTCAACAAACGGTATTTTGTACTTGTTTGTTTTGTACGTTGAATCAATGCCAATGTATCAGTGGTAAGTCCTGAACATATCAACTGACTCTGGATGTGCCATGAACACATGCGTTATCACACCTGAATCAGCCTGTGTGTAATTGACATATTTGTTCTCCACAGCAATATGGTAGAATTGACTAGCCAGGTCTCTACCTTCAAACCCGTCCCTCCTCATTTTGTCCCTGTAATTATATATGTGTTTAATTACTGAGTTGTCCTCTGGGTGTTTTTCTTTAACTGCTGCTAAAATAGCACAAGGCTTTGCTTGAGCTGAAGTCATATCACGCACAATTTGTTTAGATGCGATACTGAGTCCGCTCATTTGCCGACTTCCCTCTGGATACATACGCATTGTATGGTTATGCATTCCAGTTAACCCAGCCTTAGCCTGTATCCCCCATCCAGAAAGGTTTGCATGTTGATAGGCTTTAATCTGAAATTTACAGCGGCACGCTTTAGTTTTACTTTTCCTAATTGCAGGATCTTCATCAATTTTCACAACACCTCTATATCGTTCACCCCGTGAACATCGCAACAGCTTCTGTTTTCCCCCATGTTTGTGCGAAGATATTACAATCTCAAACCCATTCTGAATAGCTATCTTTTTTGCCCAATCAATAGCATCCGGTATCCGTTATGAAACGCGAACTATAATCAATGTTATCGGGGTTCCAATCTTCTATCGGTACCTGAATATACAAAAAATTGACATTAAAATTACAAAAAAAAAAATACGTCGGGGCAATTTCTGTCCATTTTTGCCTGAACGGGCAGGCTGCCCGTTTCACCATAGGTGGAAACGGGCAGCGCGTACTGCCCGTTCCAAGGGTGGAGCGGGTGGCGCGTACCACCCGTTCCATGGGTGGAGCGGGTGGCGCGTACCACCCGTTCCGTAGGCCGAACGGGTAGTTCATCCGTTCGGCCTAGGGAAAGGGTGGTATGCGCCACCCGCCCAGGCAAAAACCAAAATAAAAAAAAAACGAAAATACCTAAATAACGTTTTTAATAATCGTAATATTACCTCGTGTTCGAACTCATTGTCTTCGGGAATGCTTTGATTCATTTTTGTCAAATCCGGGATTTGTGCTCGGGAGAGAAAAGTAGAGAGAGTTTTTAAGGTTTTGGGGAAAAAAAAATGAGAAGAGCAATATGGTCAAAAGGGTGTGGTGAACCGGAATTTAAGGACGGTATATAGCAATATCCTTAATCAATCCATTTATCCATTTTGATGAGTCCGTGATTAGTTGTAACGAAAATCTGCAAGTGACAAGTAAATTTACACATATGCTGTTAGAACCCAATCCATGATTCCAAATTAGTAATACCAACTAGTTAGGCGAAGTAGGCTTTCAGTGACGAATGGGACTACAGCTGTTGTGTATTTGGATTACTTTTACTTCCTTTACTTTAAACCGCCTCTACGTAGTAAGTACCAACAAAAGCTACAGCTACAGCTACAGGTGTTATCTCTCTTTTCATAACAACCAATCTGCTTCAACCCTTTCTTAGGGGTGGAGGTATCACCTTACACGCTACATGCTATCTACAAACCTAATAAAATAAAGTACCACTATGAAACATGAATCGTTTAAGGTGCTTATTGGGTGGGTATATATGCACCAAAGCAAAATTGCTTAGGTATAATAATGCATTCCTAACCTTCCAAATTTATTTATACTTTACTTTCTAAAATTCAAACTCCTGATGTAGACGCATCTTGCTTATGGACATTAACATCAACATCTGTACTCAAACTGACACAGCATTCTATATATTGACAAAGGGAAAAATCTCAAATTAATGGAAGCCCATATTTAACTTGTAAAACGTAGGTAGTTAGAATAATCATTTCTCAAGAAACAAAGCAGTAAAGTATCAGAGCTTCAATTATGTTTGAAGTCATGAAGAACACTTGGACTGGAAAGGTAAATAACAAGGAGAAAATACAGAGGGCACGATTGTGCAGCATTTGTTCAATCAGGAAGCAGCAATATAAAGACGTCATAAACAGAGATGAAACTCATGACTATGTACAAAAGCATTATTGAGAACTCGGATCATGACTCGTTTGAGAGGCTGCAGCGTGCGATTCTCACTTATCAACCTAGCATTCCATTGAAAATGATTGTGTCAACATGTGCATCCTCAGCAATCTGAAGCGACGAAACAGCCTGTGCTGCAATAAGATCAGCTGAGGATTCTGCATTCCTCCAACCTCCGTCACTAAAGTATGGTGCATGTACATCTCTTTCAAAAGACCCATAGGAGAATGACCAGTTGTTATTTTCCATGTCGTTCCACTCGCATCCAGATCCACAGGTGTTAGTGATCCACCCAATTCCTTCATTTGAATGCCTCGACAAAGCCTGATGTGGAAGGCATGCCCTCTGTTCACCGACGAAGAGATTTATACTACCTGCGTAATCCCAAGGATTGAAGCCCTCTTCTTTGTTCAGCACAAGTTCGCATGATTCATCAGAGTCCTCGCCGAGTAATACATGCAGAGCAACAGCCTCCGCAATTGCAGCACCCTCTTCATCAAGCCTTTGCTGTTCTTCCTTTTTTTTCTGTTTCTTCTTCTCAAGTTCAGATATGATAGCTGCAGAAGTAGCAAGAGCTTTCTCTAAGCGCCTCTTCTTCTTCTCAGCCTGTTTGAGACGATCCAACTCACCCTTTGCCTGCTTCTTCTTCCCTTTTCTCATAACAGGTTGCACTTTATTACATTCTATGTTATCCATGTTAACAATGAAACCTATAAATATATCCTGTTTACTCTAGTTTTTAACTCAAGCAGAAACCCGCTAAAACGTGTACATTTCCCTATAATTCTATTTCCTTCTCTATCTCTTGTTTCCTTTGTTTAATACTAAATAATTACCAACCTAATTCCAGTATATAAAACTTATAAAGTCTCAGAAGCCTCACAGCTACACCCACTCAGGTCTGTAGGAGTACCTCATCTTCCGGACAACACAATCCCAGACAGAAACAACAGGAGACAACAAAAGAGAAAAATGGTAAACATTCACAGACTCATCCCTTGGCACCATTCTTCCCAATTTCCCACAACATTTGCATTTACCCATCTCGTGCACACCAATAGAGCCACAGAGTCCACAAAAACTACAAGGGCAGCAATTACACTCTGGTTAAAACAGCTCACATGGCCTTCCTTACTGCATTTGAAAAAAAAAAAAAAAAGTCAATGACTGTAACCAAATTAGAGATCACTTGTAAATATTACAGGCATGCAATTAACAGAAGTGAGTGAGATAAGCATGAAGAATCAGACACATTACAAACCTCAATTCAGTCCCAGTTATTGAAAAGGACTCAACCATATTAGTGGAATCTGTAACAAATTACATTCTCATTAAGCTAACTGCAGCCTATGCTAACCAATAAGTAGAAACATAAGTAATAAAGACACGCATTGTTTATAGCTCTCCCTAAAGCTTCGAAACCAAGAGCATCAAGACTGCAAAAAACACAGGAAAATAGCAGAAAAATGTGTCATTGAAACTCAAATCACTTGCGTAAACAAATTACAAAATGTGGATTGAAACATGATTATTTAATCATCTATTCATAACATCAAACTCAGGAAGAAAAAAAAGTCCCCACTGCTTGTGGCTTATTAAATCTCTAAAATAATTTACCCCAAGCCACATCAAAAACAGTAACAATACCCTATGGAAACAAATTCTTGGTAAAACTGATCAATCATGTGTACCTGCTATGAGTGTCACTAAAGTTCTATCTCTCACACTCTCAATTCCAATGGAGCAATACATATTATGGTAAAATTTCGAAATTCCAAACAATTAAGCTCCACTTAATCAAATAAGAAATAAAAAATATACAGTAAAACATAACATCATAGATCAAGGATTCGGGTTAAGAACATTTGAAATTCACTCGTATGAATGTTTAACAACAGATAAAGTTCTCCCAAAGATACTTTCATCAATTATCTCCCAAACACAAAATAAGAAAAAACTGTGCAAAGATATCATTAGACAATTGGATCTACGGAAAATCGTTTCAATAACTCAATCCGATCAATATCTAAACACAACTGTTCTTTCTAATCTATAAGCCCAAAAATAAGACGGTAAAATGAAAATACAGCCAATTGAACACACATATGAACATCGGATCCAAAAACCTAAGAAACCAAAACGCAGATAACAAAATCAAGACAATTTATATAGCTAGAATTACAGCAAATCTAGTATAATCCATCAAAATAACAATAATTAAAACAGAGCAAAAATAAATCAAACCTTATTAATCCGATGATGGGAAGATCAGAAGTGGTATACTCCTTCACCGAAGATAGCTGAAACACAAACAGAGAGAACAGAGAAAGAACAGGGTGTTTGGATCTAAAAGAAAGTGAGAAAAACAGAGAGAGAAGAGGGAGAGATAAAAATAACTGATATCACATGAGATGGGTGACGGAAGAGGGTAGGGGACAGGGGAAGCGTATTATCGTGACACAGACGAATCAGATATCGATACGTGTCCTCTGAAAACTTTGCCAAGTCTGAGAATAAGGGTAAATATGGAATATCAAACAATTTTCACCGTTAACGTCGATCAACGTGGCAGCTTTTATGATGGATCGGATAAGTAAAGAGGGTCCCATGTAGAAAGAGAAAGATAATGCTGACCGTGAGATAAGGTTTCTTCTTTAGGGAGCATTAGATGAAGGGTCAAGATTCCAGATCTGAAGTAGCAGTCATCAAATTGGTTTCCCAAACGGAACTTTGCTATCAAGCTAAAGTCAATTGGTTGTGGAAAATATCGTGGCCCAATAGTATTGGGCCATATGGGATGGGCTGACGAAACGTACTTGTGGGATTAGGGCACCAAAGGCTGTTGACAATTATATATATATATATATATTTTTTGAATCAATTATATATTTATTTTAATATAGTTTAACCAATAGGTTATTCGAAATATGATTAACCGAATTAAATGGACTGATTAATTTTTTGTTAATAGATTTGTTAATCCACGCACACATGTTTCTAAAATTTATTTCACAACATCTGAATTACTACTAAGACAATAAAAAGCTAGTTATGTTGATGCAACAATCTATTTTTTATTTTTTATTTATATAAATATTATGTAACACGTTCATAATCAATAATAATATATATATAAATTTATTTTCATTCTCTATTCTACCTATTATCAAAGCTTGATTCTTCAAGCGTAAAGAGAAAAAGTAAATTGTTTCTTTGATTCTTCATATATCATACCTCGACGAAGACATGTTGAAGGTTTACAAACATATAACATGATGTGTTGAATTTAATAGTATCAATATATTATCGAATGACATGAGGATCACACTAAAAATCATGATATTGATTGAAATTTGATTTCAATATCTCATTGTGAATAAACTTTGAATATCGAGAATGTGAATCGACTTGAGAGCAATGAGAGATTTCAGAACACTGAGTTGATTTCAGCTACAAATAATGAAAATCCACGTCAAATACTTGTGAGTACTTTTCTTACTAAATGCAATTATACTTCATGGAATCATTATATGCTTATAGTTTTTTTTATGCTAGGGATGTGAGACAATCCGAGCTTGATGAGACCCTTTAGGTGCCTTTAATAAGACAGAAAAATGATCAAGAAAGGACCGATGATCGACAACCTCACTTTGATGTTTAAGTCAATGAGAGAAATATACTAAGTAATATGAAACTTAGTTGGGGAAAGAGAATGAATTTGAGTACCTTTTGTGTATAGTGTACCTTATGTTTATAAAAGGATAATGTTGTGTGTTGTAAATTAGAGTTAAGGTCCACATGGCAGTAAAAAAAAGTGGTGAGAGTCTACTATCAACAAAAAATGATTGTAACTGCTACATATATGATTTTGATAATCACGACGCTTGACGCGAGTATGAATATGCATGATCTTGAGGTCTCTTTTGACTAGTCCAAGCGGCTTCAATGGTTAGTAATGAGGCAGTGAGAATTTCATTGGTCCACGTGTAATATGATTAATTGCGTGAAATCAAATGTCCCCCTCCCCCCCCACCAAAAACTCCAACAAAGCTTCATTATGACGGATGACCGAATGTCAAATCCATTAGTTGGGACTTCGACCTATGCTGAATCGAAGTCGTCATTCGATTGAACTGTTTAAGAATTCATATATGTTTTGGCAGATTTCATTCAGATGTGGTTTCACATGCTTCTTGTCTTAGGAGAAAAGTACAAGAGACCAGAGATGAGCTCTGAAAAGATTCTGATGGAAGGGAGTGGCATTAATTACTGACAAATTATGTGAAGTTAAAATATGATGTCATCCTTCCTGTATATACGGCCAGCATTCTGAAATTCTGATACGTGTAATTTTAACGTGTTTTTCTCATTAATCAATGTTATTAATGAGTGTATTTCTACAATTGTTTTCGACTTTTAGGTTTTTTCAAAACAGTGTAATAATTAAAAAAACCCTCTATTTGTTGTGTCGCCTCATCATATTCTATATAACCATACAGAAGAATGAGACTACCATTTGGAGGGTTTTTCTGCTTATTTTCACATCCTTGAAAGTTTCTGCAAATTTCTTTAGAACCTATCGCTCAGTAAGTTTTTCTTCTTTCTCTCCATTTATTTTCTCGTTTGTATGGAAGGATTACGACGAAAGAACTCCAAAAAATCCCCTTCCTTTGAGATCTAGAAGAATCGACCCATTTTTTAACACCCAAAACACAGCGATGACACATTGAAAATACAAAAACAAATCGTCAAAGATATTGAAAAATCAAAGGACACAGAAAATGCTGCATCCTTTAAGTAAATAAATCATTAGTTTATGAACAACCTTCAACTTTGACTCCAAAGGAACTAATAGGTGTCATTGCCTTTTATATAGAGTTGGAAAATATGAAGGCTAGCCTAACAACCGGGGAACAAAAGACGTTTGTTGGTCCTCCAAGGTATATATCTAAGGGTTTTTACCCAACTGCTAAAATGGGGGCTAAGGTTTCCCCTTTATAATTGTCGAATGTCATTTATGACTCGTAAGATGGTGAACATAAACTATAAATAAATATTGTAAAATAGTTTAAAAACACGCCGTCTGTGGGAATCGAACCCACGACCACATGGTTAAAAGCCATGCGCTCTACCAGCTGAGCTAAGACGGCTAGACATTACAAAAGCATTCAAACTATATGCATTAAAAACATAAAATCTCAGAAAAGATATCCATCCAAGAAATAAACAATGCATAATACATCTATTTCCCATATACTTAGACCAAAACTTCAACTGCCCCCTTGGAATTGAAGTCGTCACTCGATTGAACTGTGTAATAATTCCTATATGTTTTGGCAGATTTCGTGCAAATGTGGTTTCACATGCTTCTTGTCTTAGGAGAGAAGTAGGTGGAAATATGGAAAATTGACATTAATTACTGATAGATCACATGAAGTTATAATGTGATGTGATCCTCCCCGTATTTACGACTAACATTCTGAATTTCTGACACATGTCATTTCAGTATGCTTTTCTCATTAATCAGTGTTATTAATGAGTGTATTTTTACCATCATTTTCGACTTTTAGGTTTTTTCAAAATAGTGTAATAATTCAAAAACACTCTATTTATTGTGTCGCTTCATCACATTCTATAGAACCATATAAAAGGATGAGACTACCATTCAGAGGTTTTTTCTGCTTTCTTTCGCATCCGTGAAGGTTTTTGCAAATTTCTTCAAAACCTAGAACTCAGTAAGTTTTTCTTCTTTCTCTTCCTTTATTTTCTCTTTTGTATGGAAGGATTGCGGTGAAAGAACTCCAAAAAATCTCCTTTATTTGAAATCTAGAAGAATCGACCTTTTTTTTAACATCCAAACACACAGTGATGGCACCTTCAAAATAAAACAATCCGCCAAGGATACTGAAAAATCAAAGGATACAGAAAAAGCTGCCTCTTTTAAGCAAATAAATCCATTAGTTTAGGAACAACCTTCAACTTTGACTATAAAGGAACTAATAGGTATCATTGCCTCTAATCTAGGGTTGGATAAGATGGATGCTAGCCTAACCACTGAGGAATAGAAGGCGTTTGCTGGTCCTCTGGGGTATCTAGGGGTTTTTACCCAACTACTAAAATAGTGGAACTAAGGTTTCTTTTATAAGATGGTTCAAAAGAATGTACCTTTGTTTATAGAATGTACCTTTGTTTATTTGTGCCATGTTAGATAAATATAGTAAAATAGTTTTTAAAATCGCCGTCTGTGGGAATTGAACCCACGACCACATGGTTAAAAGCCATGCGCTCTACCAGCTGAGCTAAGACGGCTACACATTATAAGAACATCCAAACTATATACATTGAAAATATGAAATCTCATAAAAGATATTCATCCAAAAAATAAACAAGGCCTAATACATCTATTTCCCATATACTTAGCCCAAAACTTCAAATGCCCCCTTGGAATTTTAAAAGTTCTAAATGACCCTCTATTCTTATTCAGTTGCATTCAATAACCCATAGTCCTCAATAAAATTTGTTGGATGCAGAAAATGGGAGACATAACACGTGTCAAAAAGAAAATACCAAATAGACAAATAATTATAAAGTGTTGAAAGTTCACAGAATAGTTGAAGTTTTGAGGTGATTGAATGCAATTCGATAAGAATAAGAGGTTACTGAATGCAATTGGACAAGAATATGAGATCATTGAATGCAATTAAACAAAAACGTTATGTTATTTAATGAAACTGGATAACAATAAGAGTTATTTATAACTTTTAGGTTGCAACATGTATTATGCCAATAAACAACCTATTAATTTATAGATATCAACAACAACACAAAAAAAAGGTTGGTCTGCTATGTCCAAGTGGAAACAAATAAAGTGAGATTCAATGATTCAATTAAACCCGTGCCCCTTGAAAAAATGGCATAATAGGAAATTGGTGTGTGAATTATGGATGTTAGCAAGTTTACTAGGTCACATGAAGCATGTGTAAGTCTAAGTATCGTTTTCCACATGGATTGAGATGGAAATTATGTGAAAGATTACCTTAAACAGCTGTTTGAGTGTACAAAATATATTTGATGTTTGAGTGAATCTCTTCATATGATAGTATGTTGAGGGAGATGATTCATATGAAGACTATGATGATGGAGACAACACCTTATTTATTAGTGAACATATCTTTGATCAGAAGATTATAGATGAGGGTTATTATGATGAGGGCGACATTGTGCTTGCTGGTGGACCGATCTTTGATAAAAAAATCATGGATGAAAGTGACGACGACGAGGGTGGCATGTGCTTATGGGTGAATCGATCTTTGATCTGAAACTATGGTTGAGGAAGTGGTGCATGAAATTGAGGTAGTATATACCGTAAAAGGGAAGATAGTGGACAAAAAGGTTGAGGTTCCTAACAAGAAACAACATCATGCTGAGTTCAAAGTGGGAGAATATATATTGATGGGGTTTTCTACATGTAATCATAAAAAGGTTGTTTGCCAAGAAGATTGGGTCAGTAGAAATCTTTGAGAAGGTGATTCTTTAGATGATGAGATCACATTAATCAAGCGAATCCAATGCTTCCGCTCCATAAAGGATTTCCAATCCTAGCAGGAAAAGGAGGGAAACAGATACTCAATTTAAAGTGAGTAAACAGAATGAATCCACTTGAAAGCTCGATTTGCTCTCTCGCATGCTCCTAGAATTAGGGCCTTGCCTTGGTACACGAAATAATAAGACCAGCATTTTGCAGCGGAGTATGAGCACAAACTCACTAGGAGAAATATTGTATTGTAGATGTAGAGGATTCCACAAACCCGCCCCCTCTTTTTTTTGCTTTACGCCCCCCTTTAACCTTTGATGGCAGTTAAATGCTATCGCCTGGCCTGCTCTGTAGTTCTGGAGAAAGCCATGCTTCCGAAACGAGGGGGGGGCTAAACAGGAACAAGAGGATCCACCGAAGAAGATCCTTCCAAAAGTTTCCAATTTCGATGAAGACAGAGATAGGATGAAATTTGTTCACCCTAAGGAGAATGATACAATGATGATTATGTAATTTCTCAGTACTTTTTGGATTTCTAGATTTCTAGAACTCCAATAACTATTAAAATAATAGTAGGTATATGTTTATATGAAATTAATTAATGGATTGGTTGTTAATAAATCCAAACCAAAACCAATCTAATCCAACTTTATGGAGTATTCATGGGTTGGATTGGTTATTTACAACCCATTCTTGAATCCATTGATTGATTGGATTGGATTGAATTGGGTTTTTTATTCAATAATCATTGGATTGACTCATGAACACCCCCATCTGCTTCATAACTCTAGCTTGTAAATCAAGTAAGTGTGCATTAGCTTGTGTTGTGCCTTATGCGACATACACCTTCCTTTAGTGCTCTTGTTGGATCTAAGTTTCTTTGTCCTTTTGCAGTCGTGTCATATTCCTCTGCACAATTTATCAATATGTAAGAATTTTATTAGAAAATAAATTATTTGTAACATATATTAGGATATATTAAGACTAGACACAAAGTATACTAAATTAAACCGAATATCTAAAGAAAAATATTGAGAATTAGAATGAAGTAATGGTCTTTTTTACCGTATTCAAGGAAAAGATCATAATAACCAAATATACAAAGAAAAAAAATGAGTAAATTACACCCATGGCCACTGATCTTTATCCATTTAACATTATGGCCACTCAACTTCAATTCTTAACAGTATGACCACTGAACTTTACACTTTTTAACACCAGTGGCCACTCAACGCCTCAAAACGACCACTGACGGTCTGAAAATAAAAATTTCAAAGAGTTAATGATATTCTAATGAACTTTAATTCTTGAAAATTTTCATTTTGAGGTCATTTAGGTGTTGTTTTGTTAGGAGAGAGAAAGTGAATTTTTAGAGAGAGAAAGCTCCAAAAAAGCGATTTTGGAAAATAAAAATGTGGTTTTATGGTAAATATCGTTTTGAACAACTTTAATTCTTGAATATTTTCATTTTAAGGTCGTTAACGGTCATTTTGAGGACTTGGTTAAAGTTGAGTGACCACTGGTATTAAAAAGTGTAAAGTTTAATGGCCATACCGTTAAGAATTGAAGTTCAGTGGCCACAATATTAAAATGGGTAAAGTTCAATGGCCATGGGTGTAATTTACCCAAAAGAAATCAAAATTGGAATGAAGTAGTGATTTTCTTTATACTGTTGTTTCATTCATATTTTAATTTGGGCCAATTTCATAATTAATCTATTTAATTTGGCCCAAATTGGTAAAATTAATGAAGTTTAGGGAAATTAGGCAATTTAATTTAGCTTGGATTTGGGGGTAAATTTCATCCATGGTGTACAACATTTGTCTCATTTCACACTTTGGTGTACAACCTTCAATTTTTCTCACTAATATGTACGAACTTATAGGTGACCTCTCACTTTGGTGTACATCAGGTAAAAATGACCGGATAACGCAAAGTCAACGCGCCAACTCATCATTTTAATAACAGTGAGACCTATAAATTATAAAAAATTAATTAATTTTTATTTTTTTCTCTCTTTTAGCCTTATCCCTCAATCTCTCCATCTTCTTCCCTCTTCTTTCTCTCTCTAACTCACCTATCTCTTTAATTTTTTTTTCTCTCTCTAACTCACCTCTCTCTCTCTCTAACCGTATCTATTGAGATCTCTTTTCTAATTGTTCAAAACCAATATGGAGTTGTCCTAGGATTACGCATTTGTGGTGCAACTTCTTTTTCACTATAAATTTTCTTCTTTCTGTTTAAATCAATTTGAGCAGCCGCGTTCTTTCCCATTGTGACTCTGATCTTTTCTCACAGTTCTACTACCGTTTATTAATTTCGAAGGTTGTATATTTTTCGGCTCCATAGCAGGATTTTGAGATTGGTTTTGCTTCAAATCCATGTATCACTGCTTCATAAATCTAAATTGGGTAAATAAACATGTTTCACACTCAATCTCATAATCATTAGTAAAGCAATCGATGAAACAAACCATAAGAATATTCATCATGTTTACTTCTCCAAGTAAGAACAACATATGAGTCTTTCTCTTCCATCTAGACTTTCAGTCAAACTTATCTCTTATCATATCTACTCTTAACCCATATTTTTAATTCTTCATATAATTTCCAATTGATTCATTTGATCCTAAAAAAGTACGATGTTATTAAAAAAATCCCCAAATCTTCTTCTGTTATTATCAGTATCAATCTTTCTCCTTCCCCTGATCACAGATCATCCTAATTACAATCACACATGTGGCAAACAACATCTCTCTGACTCTTTCGGCTTCTCCTCCAACTGCCCAATTCGATTAAATTGCAGTTCATCCAGAGATATTTCTCTACGAACACTATATGTAAACGATGAGACTATAATAATCAATCAAGGATTTGATTGGTTTTACTTGCAGATTATAATAAATGGGACATACAGAAAGAAATGTTGTAGTTGTTTTGAATTATACTAGATTGAAAGGGAAATAAGGTAGATAGAGGAGTTAGAGAGAGAAAGGGATAGGGAAAAGGAAAAAGAAAGGGGTATAAAAGTATTTATATTTGATGGGTCAAATTTTGACTTTTTGACCGGTCAAACTGCTGACATGGCGCGTTGACTTTGCGTTGACCGGTCATCTTTACCTGCTGTAAACCAAAGTGGGAAGTCATTTATAAGTTCGTATATATTAGTGAGACAAATTGAAGGTTGTACACCAAAGTGTGAAATATAACAAAGGTTCTATACCATTGATGAAATTTACCCTGGATTTGGTAACATTTTGCCAATTGTATCATGTTTAATAGAAAAATTAGAGATTTAAATAATTTTAGAGGTTTTGATTAGTCAAGTCTCTCTAATAGTGGTTTCTAATTTTAGAAAAGCTTCAATTAGTTTATTGCTCGGTCTCTTTTAAATGATATTTTTATCCCTAATTACTACCACCCAAACAAATGCTATTTTTGTTCCTTTATATATAAAAAAAACTAATAACATGATAAACATATTAATCTAGCTATATTTTAATAGTAAATATTTAATAAATCTAAATTTACTATTATGTTTTTGGAAAATATATTTCTATTCAGAATTATATTGATTAAAATTAACAATTAAATTAATAAATATTGTTAGAATCTTTGAGAAGAATATAAAAATATTAGGTTTTTGTTTTAGTGAAATATTAAATTATAAATTAATTGGTATATATTAGAAAATGTATTATATCAATCCAAGTTTAACGTTCTTAATTCAACATTTAAGATCATATATAAATGAAGATTCCGCTGTTATTAGTAAAAAATTATTAAAAAAATAAAATAATAGTCATAAAATATCAATATCTTTATTTGTCATTTTATACAAACAACTATATTAATAATCAATTAAGTTTTATCAAATAGGCTAGTCAAATCAACTAGCAAAAAATGTAATCAACTAACAACTAAACTCTATCTCCCAAACATGGTCAATGTAAAGTTCAACAAAATAGATAACAACGGTGGTAGAGACTATAATTTTAATAGCAGATAAATTATACCAGTTGCGTTCACATGGACCATGATGACCAAATAAATTTGGCTCTTATTTTGTTTATGGTCTTTTGACTTTAGAATTGGACATACAAAGTTCTTAAAATTTGACATTTATTAATATAAAAATCGCGTAAGAAAGTATACGACATTAAAATGACGGTTAACAATTTCAAAATAAAAAAATAAAAAATTATAGTTGTATAGAACCACATTTCTTTTATGAAATTCACATTTTTAATTTTTCAAATCATAATTTTCAAAGCATTCACTTTCTAAACAATCATTCATATAACCACATAACATTTAGATGATTTTAAAATAAAAAAGTTTAAGAATTAAAAATGTTTAAACTATCATTTACATTAGCTCCAAAATAGAAAGTTACATGCTATTGGAAAGTGTCAAAAGTTAAAACGATTTTTATCTTAGTAAATGATAAAATTCAGAGACTTTTATACGAGGTTTTGATATTCGAAGATCATAAAGAAAATAAAAATCAAAGTTGAAGGGCTACAACTATAATTTATCCTACTAATAGCTGGGGCTATAATCCAGCCGAACAGAGCCGAGCTTTGACCTATTTAGGCTCGGCTCATCAAATAATTAACAAGCTCGAACTTGAACTAAACATTCTGTCTGGTCAAACAATATGGAACAACGGAGATAGGTTGCGCGTTGTTCATTTCAATGTGGCGGAGAAAATGACGCGAAAAGGATAGCCTCTGAGAACAGAACGTAGTGAGCTGCTCCGAGCTTGTTTCCGAGCTTTACTCGTGAGCGACACTTTAATTTCTTTCATAAAATTCGCTTGCGAACAACTCATTCATTATGTTCATTAATTATGATTTGAAATTACTCCGATGGATGACTTTAATACAAAACTACATAGTTTTGAAATCTTCAAAATTAAAGTTTACACAAAACTACGTTATTTACATTTCTTTGTTTATATAGAGGTGACAAAAGTAGACAGTACCCGATTACACGACACAGAGTCGATACCCAGATTTAATGTTTGAGTTTAGCTTAGTAGGTAATGTGTTATTTTTGGGTTGATACGAAACTGACAAGTAAATTTTTGGATTGGGTTATGGTTGATATGCTAACCTGAAAATGACATGAATATTACATGTAACCTTAAAACACGATACGAAGTCGATACTAATCCGAACATGTTAACACGATTGTGACATGAAAGTTTTTAGGTTTACTCCTTTTAACACGAATCCGAAAATGACACCAAACAAATACGGTCCGAACACGATAATTGTCAGGTCTATTTTTATCGATATATTATTACTAAAAATAATTGAACCAAGTTTGCTCTTGATTATAATGTTCATGAACGTTATAATCGAGCTTGTTCATGAAAATAATAATTAAACCTGCTCGCGAACTTTTGAAGAATGTGGAAAATATACTATATTAATTGAATCGAAATTAACTTCTAACTTACCCATAACTAGTTAGTCAAAACAATATATATATATATTTTTTTTTATTCAAGCACTCCAGTTTCTTGGTTTGCTTTGATAGACGAAGTCGTCAGATGATACCTAAAGCGTGAAACCAAAGAGAAAAAGTTTCTACAAACTTCGCCGTACTTAAAATCAACTAATTTATAAATCGAATTGAATACAATCAAATTTTTATTGAACCAAATACTGGGTCGTTAAGCTCGCCTTATTTACAACCCTACTAATAGCCGTGTCATTTTTACTGTACATGTATTTTACCCGTTCATTTTAGAATCTGAATTCTGAAGCACCAAACCGAAGAACCCCCCAAAACCTCACTCCCGAGTTCCCACTCTCACACTATGACCATTTCTTACCCATTGAGTTCAGTGGATCCAATGAAATGATCTTCTTCATTTTTTGCCTGTAAATTTTCAATCTTTCCAACAATGATATCTCTTAAATCATTTCCTGGCAATCTTAATCCTTCGTTTTTGCACTCCTTAACACCATTCAAACCCTTCAATCCCAAAACCCAAACCCTAAAACCGTCGAAATTACATTCGCATTCCGCTATCCAATCCGTTCTCCAGTGGAACCGAAAGCCAGAATTAGCCGGAGAGACTCCACGTGTTGTCGTAATCACCTCTGGCAAAGGTGGCGTCGGCAAGACAACCACCACCGCTAATGTCGGCCTCTCATTGGCTCGACTCGGTTTCTCTGTCGTCGCCGTAGACGCCGATATAGGCTTAAGAAACCTCGACTTACTCCTAGGTCTGGAAAATCGTGTCAATTACACTCTCGTTGAGGTAATGAATGGCGATTGCCGTCTGGACCAAGCTCTAGTGCGTGACAAACGATGGTCTAATTTCGAGCTTCTCTGCATCTCAAAACCTCGGTCGAAGCTTCCATTAGGATTCGGCGGCAAAGCACTGGTATGGTTAGTGGAATCGCTCAAAAGCAGACCTGAAGGATCTCCTGATTTCATAATTATAGATTGTCCAGCCGGAATTGATGCAGGATTCATAACGGCCATAACTCCAGCGAACGAAGCGGTGCTGGTAACAACGCCTGACATCACAAGCTTGCGAGATGCGGATAGAGTGACGGGACTATTGGAATGCGACGGAATTAGGGATATAAAGATGATTGTGAATAGAGTGAGAACGGATATGATCAAAGGCGAAGATATGATGTCTGTGCTTGATGTGCAGGAGATGTTAGGGTTATCACTATTGGGGGTTATTCCTGAAGATTCAGAGGTGATTAGAAGTACCAATAGAGGGTATCCACTTGTGATGAATAGGCCTCCTACTCTCGCTGGATTGGCATTTGAGCAAGCTGCTTGGAGACTTGTTGAGCAGGATACTATGAAGGCTGTTATGATGGAGGAAGAACCGAAAAAACGTGGCTTCTTTTCCTTCTTTGGAGGGTAGAAACTAGGTTCGCGGGTCATAAATGGATTGATAGCAGCAGCAGTCGCAAATGTTGAATTTTGGTATCACTGAGGCTGGTTGATAGCAGGAGCAGCTACTTCTTGTGTACAGTTGGGTGAGTTTTATCACTGTTTTGATTCTTTTTAGTTTTCTTTTTCGAGTTTTCCGAAGGAACAGATTTAGTATTAGTTCTTTGGTGTGCTAAATAGCACCATTATTGTCGAATGTGGTTTCTTTTTGCAGTTAGAATGCCAGTTCATCTGCTTGTTTAGCCAAAAAATTCATTTTCCCCTTCCTGTTTTGTGCATTCTGCATTATAAATTATAATCAGTTGGTTCAAATATGGTAACATTAGACAATGTTACCAATTGTTAAGTAATTGTTGTTCAATCCTTATTCAAAATTTTGATGAATTTTGGTCTCTTCATTTATAGTCCTACTGCTAATTAGATATCATGTGTTCTTGGTGTGAGATTTTAGCTTACAAAACATAAATAGACACGCAAGGTAGGAGTCGCTTCGAGTGTGACATAGCGGAAGAATAGGTTTTGTTAGTAATTTGTTGATTCGGCTGAATGTTAGGGTTCTATAAACCTGTTGATTCTACGAATATTAGGAATATAGGGAAAAAAGAGAGAAAAGTCTCTTTGAATTATTATTCAATCTCAAAATACAGCAAAATCCCTTACGAAAAATATGATTAATCTTACTAGTAGCAAAACAGTAATGAAACTGAAATTTAATACATAAAAACCGCAGTAGACAAACACAGATACAATGGGTAGAAGACTCTCTTCCTTAAAATATATCTGTGTTTTATTTCTTAGTTATGATAAAAGAAAATGTCTACCACAAAGTATGTCCATTCCTTATAACTTCATAAAGTTTTCAGCTATCTGAGACTTTACTCTTTCTTTGGCTTCGTCTCTCTGATTAATTAATAGCACAACTATTTATATCCACCAAATTTAAAACCATTCAAATTTGAACCTGATGATTGTTTCATGGATTGCCTTTTTGAGTTTCACTTCTGGTCATAAAAATATCCAGTGTATATGGTGGATAATCCCCTGTTGCTGCCTAGAATCCCAAAACGATGTGAAAGATGAGGTAAGAAACTTCAAACATTGCCATATCTAACAAGACTGCTTGCATTTTTCATTTATTGGAATAGTATATAGTTTGTAGATTCTGTTGACCGCAGGACTTCTTTCATTCTAGATCAATTTTTGCATAGGGCACCGAATTCAATCTTCATTTTAGCTTATTACTTCAGAAGCAGTCATTGCTCCTACAAAAAAAGAAAAGAAAAGAAAAAGAGCAGCAGAGTCAATGCTATGTGTAACCTTTCATCCTATGCCAGTACAGTACTGGGTAGTGTTTAAACAAGTTTGGGCATAAGATATTGAATCATAAGAGTTGAAGTGTTTCTGTCTATGTCCCTGGGCAAAGAAACTACAGAATTTTACTGAAGTAGATAAATAGAAAAAATTTAAGTCACTCCCAATAGTTCTCTAATAAAAAAAGTTAGAATCCTTATTCCACTCGCGAACAACGTGAATGAATTTGCGGGTTAAATGCACTGATGGTCGCCGAAGTATTGTATTTATGTATCTATGGTCACTAATGTTAATTTTGTTCAATAAAATTGTTAAAGCAGTAATTATTAGTATTTGTTATTATTAGTATATAAGAGCATCCATAATCGTTAGTAATAACCAGTAACATCCAACTAGAAGGGAGTTGTTATTTAAAATTTTGTGGGTAAAAAAAATATTAATTAAAATAGGGACTGAAACAGTAATTTTTGACGGACCAAAATTGTAATTATCCTATTCCAGAAAGCAGATTCTTAAAGCTACAAAGGGCGTCTAACTCGCTAGATCTAGCGTGCGTAAGCAACGCGCCAGATCTGACGCCTCACAAAGGGCGTCTAATTCGCTAGATCTAGCGTGCATAAGAAACGCGCCAGATCTGACGCCTCTTGCACCCTCGGTGGCTTTAAGAAAACATGATTTTGGATTTTATTGATAGAATTATTGTTTGTTAGTAGAATAGAATAGGTAACAAACTACTTTTGGTTAGAACTGGTTACTCCACATGGTAAGTAACCCAGCAATGGTGTATGACTTTTTTCGTTTCTTATACTACACATAGGGCTGTAATCGAGCCGAACCGAGTCGAGTTTTGGCCTGTTCAAGCTCGGCTTGCTATAATTTTAACGAGCTCGAGCCCGAGCCGAGCTTGCTATAAAATTAACGAGCCGAGCCCGAGCCGAGTTTTGGCTTGCTCAACGAGCTTGAGCCGAGCTTCGAGCTTGTTTCGAGCCCAAAATCCTCTTTTGGACTTGGTTTATTAAGAAAATTATCTAACCATGAATTATTTGTGAGTAAATTATTTGAGTAAATTATTAATTATATTTGTGCAGTTTGCTCGCAAATAACTCTTTAATTGTGTATATAAACAAGCTCACAACCAAAGTTCGTGAATAAATAAACAAGATGCTTACAAATAGTTCGTCTATTACTCATTTATTATGTTTGTGAACGAACTCATCTAATAGCAAATGGAATAATATTAAGTTCAGATATTTGTGAACTAACACAAAACTATATAATTTTCTACAAAACTAAAATTTGTTCATAAATGTTTTAATCGAGTCTGCTCGCGAGCTTTCGAGCCGAGCTTTGGTCTGCTCAAGCTTGGTTCGTTTACGAACCGAGCCAGTAAATCGTGTTCACGAGCGGCTCGTTTACAAATCGAGTCGAGCCGAGCTTTTATTGAGCCGATCACCGAGCCGCTCATGAGCGGCTCTGTTCATTTACAGCCCTACTACCACATGGTCAAATGTTGATCAATTTTTGTACGTGATATCAATGAAGTTTAATTTTCAATTTACTAAACAATAGTACCCTTTTTTTTTTTTTTTTTTTGAATAAACTAAACAATAGTACCTAATTTTAAGTTAATGTAAAAAGTCAAAGTTAAACATATATTGAAGTGGATCTAATTGTGGACTAGGACAGGTTGGGATTAAGCCTGGACTTAACAGGACTTAATGCTTAGGCCTGGCCCATCTTACAATCCTTGCTTAGGCCTGGCCATCTTACATCAAAGTTTGGGCTCGGGCCAAGCTGTGAAACCTAAATTTCAGGTCTAATCCAACCTAACCCACCAAATAATATTTTTATATTTTAATAAAAAATCTATACGTTTATTTTAAACTAAAACAAAAATATATATAGGTACCATGTTACACATTTTTTATTGTAAAATTTATACAATTTAAAATAACATTATATATCTTTTCAAAAAAAAAAAAAAACATTATATATATATATATATATATATATATATATATATATATATATATATATATATATATATATATTATCAATGATTTTTTATTATGGAAAAAAGTCAATAATTTGTGAAAGGAAGTTTTGTCAAGTCCAGTCCAGGCAGACTCTTTTCTTAAGTGGGTTGTGGAATATTATTGGGGAATTTACATAGGAATTCAAATTTTATAAATTATTTACAAGTTTGTAAAAGAATATTATGAATGATGTCAAATAGGTAGTTAACGAATTTAAATAGGTAGTTAACGAATTTATATGCCCATTTCACTAACTAACCCACTTAGAAATTTGACATTTCCAAGATAAAGATTCCTATTTTTGATATATCACTAATTAAAATATCAATATTGATTAAACAATAAATATCATTATATTTATGAATTTTGTGTAAAGAATCCAATATTATTACCATGGTTATCAAAATTGGGCCGATCAAAGAATCGGAAATGATAAAGGGTCAAAGGTTATAAGTTTAATCGGGATTCAATCGATATTAAAAAATTATATAAAAATTATATTTCTATTTACATTTAACCTTCTAATATAGTATAATATTAATGATATTTATAAAAGTTATATAATAACATTTATTTAATATCAAAACATGATATTTTGGGAAATCGAATTAATAAATTTAATATGATAAATAAATATAAAAATTGAAAAAAATATACTTTTGAAATTAAATAATAATAATTATTATTAATATCACGAACACGTAAATAATAGGATATATATTTTATAATTTAATTTAAATTATTTAAATTATTAGATTTTTAAATTTTATTTGTATGTAATTAAAATTTAAATGCTAATTAAATTTTATTAATATTAAGAAGATGAATAAATTTTTTTTATCATATTTCTCTAAATATAAAAAATAATTTATACTAAATAATATTTTAATTATTTCGTTTATAATATTATTATATATTCTTAAATAGAAAATAATGAGCATAATTGAAATGGTGGTGTAGCGGTGAGTATTAGACTTTATAATCCAGTGGTCCAAGGTTTGAAGCCAATGCATCCGAATAAATCCCCAGGCTCAGACGGGCTTAATCTGGGATTTTACCAACAACTCTGGGAACATTGGGTCCTGAAGTGACGTCTTTTTGCATTTCATGTCTCAATAGTGGCTCGATTCCAACTCATCGGAACATTACCAACTTGGTGCTCATTCCTAAAAAGTTCCCTCCCACTAGCATCACAGATCTTAGACCCATTGCTTTATGCAACGTCCTGATGAAAATTATGACCAAAGCTATTGCAAACAGACTGAAACGAATACTGAATTGCATTATCTCACCATCCTAGAGTGCTTTTGTCCCTAAACGGTCTATTACAGATAATGTCATGATTGCATATGAGGTTGGCCACGCCTTGAAACTGGGTAGAGGAGGATGCCAAGGGTATGCTGCACTGAAAGTAGACATGTCTAAAGCATAGGATAGGGTGGAATGGCCATTCCTGAGAGCTATTATGGTACGTATGAACTTCCCAATCCACTTTATTGATCTAATAATGATCTGTGTGTCTTCAGTAGAATACCAAATAGTAAACATGAATGCTGAATTCCCCGGCTTCAAACCGTCAAGAGGACTCCGACAGGGTGACCTGCTGTCACCGTATCTCTTCATTCTGTGCACTGAGGGTCTAACAACATTGTTAAAGCAGGCGGAGGATGGGAACCTTATTCGTGGTTACAGGATTAACAGAGGGGCTCTCCCAGTCTCTCACTTACTGTTTGCTGATGATAGTTACTTCTTCTTTAAAGCTTCTAAGATTGAATGTGGGAGGATTAAGGAAATCTTCTCTATATATGAGCATGCTTCAGGTCAAAAAATCAATTTCGCCAAGTCTAAAATCTCATTTAGTTCTAAAGTTTCTCATGACAGAAAAGCAACCCTCTCAACCCTGATGCAAGTTCAACAGGCAGATAGTCAAGATACGTATTTGGGCCTCCCTACAGTGGTAGGCCGAAATAGAACAACCACATTCTGGTATATTGTCGAACGCTTACAAAAGAGAATCCGGGGGTGGAACGGGAAGGGATTATCTCAAGGTGGAAAGGAAGTACTCATTAAGGCGGTATCTCAGTCTATCCCATCGTATATCTTATAGGTTTTTCTACTTCCTAAAAGTATATGCACGAAACTTAAAACACTATTAAACTCCTATTGGTGGGGGAGAGGGATAAAATGGAAAGCATGGAAGTATTTATGCCTAAGACGAGAATGGGGCGGTATCAATTTTAGGCAATTCCATGAGTTTAATGTGGTTTTTCTAGGGAAACAAGCTTGGAGGTTTATGACTAATCCTCAAGATATTGTCAGTCGTTTGTTTAAAGCCCGATATTTCCTTAATTCGAATTTCCGTGAGGCTAGTTTGGGTTCCAACCCGAGCTCTATTTGGTCAAGTATCATTCAGGCGCAACAATTAATTACTAATGAAGTCTATCAGCGAATTGGTAATGGTAAAAGCACAAGAGTATAGAAGGATAAATGGTTGGATTCGATCATGGGGATTCTGGAGCTTCAGCAGGGGGAGGTCGATTATGAGGCTACGGTGGATCGGTTTATTTATGACGGAAGTTGGAGGCTTGAGATGCTTGAGGAATCTTTTCAGTGGAGGATCGAAATAGGATTTTACAAATCCCATTATCTTCTTATGATAGAGAGGACCAGTTGTGTTGGCAGAGGGAAAAGAAAAGTATATACAGTGTGAAATCAGCCTATTATGCTTTAATGGAGGATTCCCAGAATCCACCTGAGGCAGTGCACAATGCACCATGGAGTAAGCTATGGCAACTGTCTTGCCCTCCGAAGGTAAAGAAACTTCATATGACGGTCTGCCTGGAATCTAATCCCGACAAAGTCATCTTTAGCGTCCCGTCAAATTGACATTGATCCGCAGTGCCCATTTTTTTGTCGTCTGATGAAGATCAGCCTCATTTACTGTTTAGATGTCTAGTAACAACCCATGCCTCAGGCATCTTCTTCATAATATGCCACATGCAAAACCGATGCTCGATCTTTTGGAACACATTCCTAATAACAATCTTCATTGCTGGATTTTGATCTATTATTAAACATATTGGCTCATTATTTCCCATTGCTTTCAGAGATGTTCTAAAAACCCACTCGAATGACACAATATCCTCGTTAGCAACTAAAGAAGCCGCGAATGTAACACATCACTCCAGTAAATGGTCCAAATATCATGTTATACCTGTTCAGAACATATTATAAAATATTTTAGAACAGACAATATAACATTTTAGAACATAAAACTTATCATGTTATACATGTTTATTTGGTATGTGGTGTCAAAAGAGACCATATCACCAAAACCATTTTAGAACGTATAACATAACATTTCAGAACATATGATAGAACATTTCAAAAGATACAAATAGATATTTTAGAACATAAGGATTATCATGTCATACCTATTTGTTCTAAACATTTTAGAACATACAACATAACATTTTAGAATATATTATAGAACATTTCAGAGCATATAATACATTTTATGCTACTTGTTCTAAATTGTTATCTGTACTTCTCTGTAAATTCAGTTTTCACTGATGAACAATCTATTGGTTCTTCTACTACAATTGAGTTTGTTACTCCTATATCATTTGCACTTTCTACTTCAAGTCAAAATCTCAGTTCATGTTCTAAATAATTGTTATGCATGTTCTAAAATATAGTAGCATATGTTCTATATTTTGTGCCACTTATTCTAAATTGCTATTTGTACTTCTCTGTAGACACTTCAAGTTAAAAAAATATATTTCACGTTCTGAATAACTATTATGTATGTTCTAAAGTATATTAGCATATGTTTTATATTGTATGCTCCTTGTTCTGAATTGTTATCATTAGTTTTACGTAGATATAGTTTTGACTGATGAACAACATATTGCTTATTCTACTTCAATTGTGCTTATTACTCTTCAAGTAATACTTCTATTAACTCCTAAAGAAACAAGAGAATGGATTCTATGTTGCTCTGATGAGTTAAAACTTACTATAAGGATAAAATTTAGAAGTCTTAATGAGGGTATCGACTTTTACAAAGTATATGCAATTGTTACTGGATTTAATACTAGGAAATCTACTGCTATAGAAGAAAAAATAGGAATATTGTCGCTTTTCAATATTGTTTATGTAATAAAGCCGACTTTAAGGAGAATCGAATGGCTAAGGTTCAAGATATGTCCAAGGTTAAAGAAGGGGGGAAAGAGAAGCAAAAATTCAATTACTTAGAAAGGGGTTGGTCACTCGTGTTGGGTGCAAGGCCCGACTAGTTTTGAAGTATTATGATAATGGAAGTTATGTAGTCACAACATTTTTAAAGAGATATACGCATACTCTTTACACTCCTAGTTGTATTAAATTTCAAAAAGAGAGAAGGAACATGAATATTCTACACAAGAAGTAATTGTTGATAATTCAAAGGTCAGTCATGTTGTTAAAGTTGATAAAAAAATATTTTTATGTTATTCTAAATAGTATTTATTATGTTCTTAATCCTTGTTCTTCTCTTTTTAATAAGTGAATATTGGCTTTGTAAGAACTTACAGAAAAATGAAGGAATTTACTGGAGGATATGACAATGTGGGTGCATCTAAGCAAGATTTTAAAAACTTTCACACAGATTTGAAGGCATATATAGAATACATAACTATTATTAAGAACATGAGGCATATTTTTTGACTGAAGAACAAGTGACATAAAATATATAACATATTATAGAACATTTCAGAATATACAAGATAATACCCCCGTCCCATAATACAAGTCATTCTAGAGATTTTCACATAAATTAAGAAACACAATTAATGTAGAGTTTAATTAATGAATTTTATATTGGTTAACTTAAAAAAAAATTCTCTCTCATGTAATGTTTGGGAAATAAGTATTGGAATGTTAAAAAACACATAGATCAAGACAAAAAATTAAATGTTTGAACCAAAAAACTAAACTAAAAATCTTGAAAAATCAAAACGACTTATATTTTGGAAACCCCCCCCCCCCCTCCCCACTTTCTAAAACGACTTATATAATGGAACGAGGAGAGTAACATTTTAGAACATAAGATTATCATGTCATACCTATTTGTTCTAAACATTCTAGAACATACAACATAATATTTTAGAACATATTATAGAATATTTCAGAACATACAGTATACCATTTTAGAATATAAGGCTTATCATGTCATAATACTGTAGAACAAACATACTACTTATTCAAAACATGAAAACATAATAGTTCTCAATAACAATTTAAAACAAGTGACATAAAATATAAAACATATGTTGTTACTATACTTTAGAAGATAAATAATAGTTATTTAGAATAAAAATTGAAAGATAATTACTTGATTCAATATTTAATGATGCAGAATCATACTCGATATCATACAAAAGTAGATATTGGGATTCCATATTGTAATAGACATATTATTGACCTGAAAGTATCTATAGATAAAAGTAGCATAGGATGATGTTTGCCCAAAAAAAAAAATCCGTTATCCATAAACTATTTGCATGTTGTAGTGATAATTAGCTATTGTGCTTTTGCCAAGTAGTAGATAAGCTTCACACCCTAAACACAATACATAGAATAGTGAACTAAAACAGCAAAACAAACACTAATTAATTACGCGTTTTTGAATATTTTCAACTCACAACTCAAAATCCATCACTTCCATGTATTAGTGTTGAACTTTAACATGAAAAGATTATTATAGTGCACACTTTTTTTCTTTTTTAGGTGAAGGTCAAAATCAAACTGAACACATGTCAATTGCCTACAATCATATGGCCAACCAGATAGAATTCCCTTTCAATTTCGGTACAACTTTTTAGTTTAATTATTCAAATTAAATGCAATGTTTTAGACATCATCACCACTAATCTAATCTAATGTCAATCTGAAATTAATTAGTGAGGTAAATTACACCCATGACCACTGAACTTTACTTATTTTAACATTATGACTAATAAACTTTACACTTTTTTAACATCGGTAACCATTTAACTTTAACCAAATTCTTAAAATGACCCTTAACGACCTTAAAATGAGAATATTCTATAATTAAAGTTGTTCAGAATGATATTTACCATGAAACCACATTTTTTATTTTCCAAAATCACTTTTTTTGGAGCTCTCTCTATAAATTCACTCTCTCCTAATAAAAATCACTTAAATGACATCAAAACGAAAATTTTCAAAAATTAAACTCTTCGATTATTTTTTTCAGACTTTCAGCGATCGTTTTAAGATATTGACAGTGGCTATTGGAGTTAAAAAGTGTAAAGTTCAATAATCATACCGTTAAGAATTGAAGTTCAATAACCATAATGTTAAATGGGTAACCGTCAGTGGCCATGGGTGTATTTTACCCTTGATTAGTGGGTCTCTCTTTATAAAAAGGTAAGTGCAATTGGCACTAAATTAGGCCCATTTTATAATATCCATTTTGTAGAGTCACAGGCTACGTGTCCATTTTATGCCCAACTCTGTGTATAGTGGCCTTAATATTATCATGATTGGTTATTTTTAGAATATGAATTGGTTGGAGGATATTGCTACGTCCACGTATCTTACAATACCTCACTCGTCATACAATGCCAAACTTAGACTTCAATTTCACATGCCAATTAACAGATTTAATTGCAACCTAAATTCCCTACGTCATTTGAGACAAAAATTATTGATTCATAGTAGTACTTTTTTCTAAATGCAAGTTGATTGCACCGTTTTTCATTTTATTATTATTATTTATGTCACACAAATTACATGCTCGATTATATTATATCAACATCGTGGTGTTATGAATAATTGTACACACCTTGCGTAAGATTTTGTTTCAGTTTACCATTGAGAACTAAATTATTATCGAAAACCTTTTATATAAAATTTTTTTTTTTTTTATAAAAGCAGAAAATATCTGTTTTTTTTTAAAAAGCAATATTTCTAACAGTAAATCGTGGTAGAAAATAATAAACAGCAGGTAAAACAAACGAATCCTAACTTATATATGGTAGATTTAGTTTTTAACAATTTAACATTTTTTTTTGTAATTTTGTTAGTAATATTCTAGATAATTTAGACATAATTGATGTTTGGTAAGTCTAAAGTGACAGTACAACTTTTTTTTTTATTATTTTCAGTAACAGAGCTAAAATCGATCTTCGTTGGAAACGTTATAGTAAAATTGTATATTCATTATTTTAAGGTTAAATCTGCACTTCCCTTAAAACGTTATGGCTAAATTTCATCTTTATCCCGTTAGATCGGCGACAATAATGATGGTTTTAATCTTAAACCAATAAAGAAATAATCTCTTCTCTATCTTAACTAGAAGGAATTAATTCCATCCAGGCTGAAAACCTTATTTCCGAAAGGAAAATATGTTTGATTGAATAAAAATTAATCATCCTTACAAAATGTTGAGCTTAAATACCTTGTCAATTCAAGACTTTTAAAGTGGTTCAAATTTCTAATTTTACTAAAAAAAAAAAAACTTTTCACCAAATAGCGCATTCAAGTTATACAATTGAGATAAATTATTTTATTCAAGCCAACTTTATGTTTTACTCCAACTAGGGGGTGCAAACGAGTCTGCCCAGTTTGCAAACTGTTCGAGTTCGACTCGGTCAAATATCGATCACAGTTTGGATCTCGAGATCAGATCGAGCATTAATGAGCCTAATTCTGAGATTCCTTGGGTTCGGTTCGAAAGCTCATGAACAGACTCGAGAGTTTTTTTAATAATATTATATATATATATATATATATATATATATTATTGATTTTTATTTTTTAATTTAAATACATTTTAATTTTTTAATTAGTTTGATTAGTTAGCAACTTTGTAACGCATATAAATGTTTGGCTCAAAACTCAATTTGAAACTATATGGTTGTAGACTACATGTTAAATTCGAATTTATTAGATTCTATATTTGTTTAATCTTATTATTTTATTTAAATTTATCGTAGATTTTGTATGTAATATTTGTTTTTTAGAGTTTAAATTTGGCATTCCTTCATTAAAAAGTTGATTTTAGATAATAAAATGTTAATCAGGTATAATTAAATATATTCACAACTGTTTAAAAAAAATTCAAAACGAGTCGCTCGACGAGCTTCGAGCTCGAGCCGAACCTATATGAGCTCGACCCGAGTTCCAAAATTCCAGGCTTGGTGAGCTTCAAGCTTGAGCCGAGTTTGATCTCCGAAATTCTCGAGCCGAGTCGAGTTTGCCCCTGTTCGGTCTCTGTTCAGCTAGATTGCATCCGTCCAACCATGCTAACTATTGGACTCTCGATTTGATTATTAAAAATTTAAAGAAAAAAAAGGAAAAAAAGTAGAAAACAAGAACAAAGAAGAAAGAGAAAGGGTGGATAGAAAAATTGAAATAGCTAGTGAAATTGATTAGCTATATATTTTAGAGAGCTGTATCACCTTGTTGAAATAGTCCTTCTTTAAATGGTTAACTAAATTTGACAATTTAAACAATCATGTCACCCTATTGAAATTGCTTTAAGACCCGTTTGGTTTATCTGTTCTTATTAGCTGGCAGTAGATATTAGTTGATTTTTCTACTAAAAGCAAAAGCAAGTGTATTAAAATTTTCCCAAATACATTTTATTTCCAATAGAATTTAGAATTAGAAGAAAAAAAAAAGTAGTTACAAACAATGAATCCAATTTCATGTGAGTAGTAGTAGCAAGATTAAAAAGCATAAAATGGAATGAAATTTTATTTCCTCTTTTTACATGATCTACTTCTACAATTTGAGATTGGTATAAGCACACAACTTTTACAAAATTTATACCAAAAAGAAAAAAAAAAGAAAAAAAAAGAAAAGAGGAAGTATCGTGATCATTTCAGGGGCTGGGCTGAGTACTTCTTAGATGTATTTCCCACAATAAATTTGAATTTTTTCGAATTATAACCTTTTCCATCTACGGAAAAATAACACTAAATCAACAGAAAATCTATTCTATTGTTTGTTATCCCATGATCCAAAGTGATCCCATTATTAGCTTCGGTTATATGATTTTATTCTCTGATTAATTACTTTTTCCAATTCTTCCAAGCCACCAACTTCTTCAAGTTCCTGGACCACACATAATAATTTTTTTCTCAATTTTCCATACTCATTAAAAATAATAAAATGGAGAACAATACTATTAAAACAAAAGCGCACCTTTGGTCCCAAAAACAAGCCATATGGGACTCCACTGAACTTATCTGAGTGATGGAGCTATAATACAAAATTTAAAAAATGGAAGAGAAGAAATTGTGGTGGTTATTTTCTGTTTTCCGTTAATATAATATTAAAAAACAATGATCCAACGGCTGAAGATGTACCTGGTGGGCAGCCGCTACCTTTCTGAAATAAGGCACGTTGGCAATGGGTCCCACGGGGAACCTCTTGTGAACAAGACCATCGTGGACAAACATGTAGGCAATTCCAAACACAGTAATTCCAAGGCCCTGCCCCAAGACAAAGAGTGGACACAAGAGTTAAACAGGGGCAAATCAGTCATTGTGAAACGCTAATTGTAATTAGTGATAATTTAAGAACGACCGGTGAATAAAGTATGCTAATGATCCGTAAACCAAGGAAAACAAAATCACATCAAGGAAGATACTAGAGAGATTAAAAAGAGTTTAATAATACATGGAGAGTCAAAATAGTTTCTAGTCCAAATTTTAAATTATACTATATTAAAATGAGTCTATTTAAATCAATTTGTAAAAATTTATCAATTTAAATACTGAATTGATACCTTAAATTCTAGTTAGATTATGACTGTTAACTTTAGAACGATTTTGATGCTTAGTTCATTGATGCGAGAAAAGAACTTACAGCACCAAAACAAAGACCAGGAAAGAGGCCTTTATTGAAGAAGCCGTAAGAGAGAAGGCCAATAGCTGGGACTGCATTTATGATTGCAAATACATCGTTAAGCTCAAATGGACCTTCTCTAGGTCGATGATGAGACTGCAATCAAACAAGATTTCTCAATTAAAACTCACACTTACTACTACTAAGCTAATAATGAGCTAATCAAAGAGTTTGTTTGGTTAATTGCGTTTCCAAGCCAATCAGCAAATGTAATACCTCGTGCATATCCCACAAAGAAGCATGCCAGAGAGCTCTATGAGCCCATCTCGCCCAAAATTCCATCCCAACCTGAGATGAGATGAAGAATTCGCTACTCAATTCAACTCCTAATTCGATAAATAAAGAGCAATTGCCATAGATGAGAAACAATTAGCACTAATGAAGAAGAAAACGGAACTTACAGCAGCTCCCACAGATAACGAAAATGTGCCAAACATCTCAGCCAGAGGCACTTCTCCACCCTACGCAGTAACAAAAACAATCAAAATTCAGATGAAAAAAACGCATGAAATCAGAATTGTGGAACTAGATAAGAAGAATGAGTACCTCCATTTGCCAATAAAATCTGTAGTAACAAGCCAAAACAGCCATGGAAGTAATACCGAAAGTAGACATCACAGCAGCAACGAAATAAGTAGACCGTTCGGATCTCTTCCGAGCCAATCTCTCCGTCACAAGAGGCGTCAAGATCTGGTAATTGACATCCTCAGCCTCTTTTCCTACCGGATTTTCCACCGGAGCACTCTGTTTAGCATCCTCGAGGACAAAGCATATGGTGAGGCTAGACTTCCTCCGACCTTTAAGAAATAAATTGGGGCATGATTGGTGCGGAGGAGAGGAAATGGAGTTTCGAAGGAAATTGGAGGGAAGGACATAGCAGAAAGGCTTGGAGACAGCCGCGGCGGAGAGTGCAGCCGCCATAGGAGAAAAGGAAAGAAGATGGAGAGTTATTTATTTGTGTTTGATGAATGGAGGAGAAGAAGAAGGAAGAAGGAAGAGTTATGGTGTGGGACTGGACAGAGAGAGGGTATAAGATTGATGTTGGTGTGGTGTGGTGTGTGAGAATTTCGGTTTCAAGTTTCGAGCTTTAATCAATGCGCTCAACACCACATCTTATTTCGTACTAAAATGAACATTGAAAAACCCATATTGCCCTTGTCTTTCTACGAAATTGCAGTTTTGCCACTTACGAGTTCCAATGATACTGCTGCAAACTTTGTCATCATTCCTAGATTTCAGGATATTTAATTTTCTTTTGGGATAAAATAGAAATTTACAGTTAACATTTGGGAAGTAATTTTGGACTCACACCATGGTGGAGTCTATTATTGAACTTTTATAATGCAAAAATTAAATTCAATGTATATGAACTAGGTTCTTTTTGTTCCTCTTACCTTTGTCAAAACAATTTAGTTCTGGGGTAAAAAAATGCAAAGTTTTATTGGATAAATTACACCAATGGCCACTGAACTTTACACATTTTAACATTATCACTACTGAATTTCAATTCTTAACGGAATAATCACTGAACTTTACATTATTTTAACACCGGTGGCCACTAAACACCTCAAAATAAGAAAATTCGAAGAGTTAATGATTTCTAAGGAACTTTAATTCTCGAAAATTTTCGTTTTAAGATCATTTAGGTGTGTTATTTGGTTAGGAGATGTATTGAATTTTGAGAGAGAAATCTCTAAAGAAGTTGACTTTGGAAAATAAAAAACGTGGTTTCATGGTAAATGTTGTTCTGAACAACTTTAATTCTTGAATATTTTCATTTTGCGGCCGTTAACGGTCATTTTGAGGAGTTAATTAAAGTTATGTGACTAATCGGTGTTAAAAAATGTAAAGTTTAGTGTTCATATCGTTAAGAATTGAAGTTCAATGACCACAATATTAAAATGGATAAAGTTAAATGACCATAGGTGTAATTTACCCTTAACATTTGAGAAGTAATTTTGGACTCACACCACGGTGGAGTCTATTATTGAACTTTTAAAATGCAAAAATTAAATTCAATGTATATTAACTAGGTTCTTTATGTTCCTCTTACCTTTTTCAAAACAATTTATTTAAAAATAAACAAAAATGCCAAATTTTATTTATTGGAGTCCAATCAATTTTTTTTTAACACCAACAATAGACATATATAAATCACCAAATGAAAGTTAAAGAATTCTCCATAAACCAGCAATATAGCAAGTTCCAATCTAAAACAAAAAGAGCATTACTAAGAGCTTTTGATACTAAATTATGAGCCGTCCAATTATAATCTCTGACAAAAAAAACAAAAAAACATATTTAGAAAAACTCTGACAGAGATGAAAAATGTCTTGCACAATCGCTGAGCAGGAAGCAGAAATATGACAATTCATGCCTGTGAGACAGTTGATCAGCTGCAGACAGTCACTTTCAATTTTAATCAGATCCAACCCATGTCGCGAAGCAAAGAGAATAGCATCTCGCATTGCATATCAATTCTCTACTACGGAAATACCCTTATAAATAGTGATTTCCGATAGTCATGGAAGCATCGGTGCTCCCAGCCCCCTCTGCCTCCATCACGGCCAATGTTAAATGAAAAAATTAGGTTCTATTCATTAAATTGTTTTTAATAATTTTATATAATAGGAGCATCTCAAAAAGATGTTTAGACCTATTTGATTATTTGCTGTTGCTGTTTGTTGTTACGGTTTGCTCTTAAAAAAAACTGATTTTCTAGAAAACAGAAATTCCCTTCTTTTGTAAAAAGCTAATTTTAGCTATAAAAAGTAAACAAGAAGTGTCTAACCAAACACATAAAACTCTAAAAATGAAAGATAAACATGATGTGAAAAATAGGTAACCAAACACCCCACTTAGTTCACCCTCTAAAAATAATATAAACAACGGAGTTTTAGTAATTTGAGAAGTGATTAAAACATATTATCTCCAATTATACTTAACAATAGTTAAAATTATTAAGTATTATTATATTTACCAATAGTGAAGGGAGAGTGACAATTCAATAGTAAATTACTAATAAAAAATGAAATAAACGGCGCTAAGAGCTCATTAATAATAGAGAGACTTTTAGTGATTTGAGTAGTTACTGAAAGGTTATTGGTGTTGATTTTTTTAACTATCTCTTCAAATTTTAACTCATGAGTGCAACTAAAAAGCTCCTGAAGATGCTCAAATGTTTCTACAAAATTAAACACTAAAATACTCAAATTACATTGATGGTAACATTTCAATATAATTTCAAATCAATGTAAACTTTTTTTTATAAAAGTATTATTCTTTAAAGGTGTGTTTTTTTAAACAAAATCATCAATCAAATCTGTATATTCTACTTTTTCCAAGAGATAATTGGTATCAACACCAGTCCATTAAATTTTTCTTATGACATTGTAGATCGCAAATAAAACTTTAATAGCTTCAATTTTGAAAAATTTCTTTTTGTAGAGGCAACACACATGAATAGTCAACAAAATCCTATATGCAATAATTGTATTAAAAAAATAATCCACGTCTTTTAAAAACATCAAAATGTTGATAAATCTCTTTATATCTCTAGACAAAAATTCTTTAAATAACTTCAACTCCACACGTATCTATCTGTAAATTAGCGAAACCACATAGCATCTATATATAATTAACTCTTTAATTATACTTTCAAAACCAAATTTTGTTCCACTCTCCAAAGAATTTGAAAAATTCAACAATGCCAAGTTTATATTTGGAATTTCCTTTTCAATCTCAAATTTTTTTAACAATAAAAAAACAATAACCCAATTTATTAAAGAATTTGAGACTTGAGAGGAAGATCAAATAGCAAAGGTATTTACTGATAATAGAGTAGAAATCGTCCAGCTAGGTACTCTTCGTTGAATTTTGGTCTTTTTCTTTAAAAAATACGCAATTCTTTCGTGTCTTTCCCTCTAAACAAACGATGTTAACTTGATTTAAGTTAACAGTTAAGTTGATATTTTTATTAAAATAAATAAAATTAAAAATAATTTATTTAGATATATATTGCATAATAAAAAAGTTGGGCTCTTTAAATTTGGAACCCTATCCTATTCAAGGGAACTTTTTATACTCACTCCTCATACGGACCTGGCCTCCACCAATGGATCCAGATAACAATATACTTTTACGAGTCTAATATTATTTGATGTAGTGCTATTTTTGCGTCCAAAATGATTTCACATTAAAATATTAATGACAAAATTTTATTATTTATGTTTGGAATAAGGTGCAAATTTGGATTGACATTTTTAGAAAATTGTAGATTTATCTCTATCATATGAAATAGTGTAATTTTACCTCTTATGTAATTAAACAACACCAATTTTATTTTCAACGTTGTCAAACCAGATCAATTTTATTTATATTTAACAGAAAATTTAAACATATTGTTTTATTGTTATTTAACTTGTCAAATAAAAAAAAACTGTATAAAATGCTTACTATGTTATTAAAACATGTATAAACAACCCGTCAAAATACATATAACTGTTTTATTTTATCGATAAATTTGTTTGGAAAGTATTTTTAAATGAAAAGTATTTTTATCTTTTGAAAATAATATTTGTTATTAAAGAGCCTCATCTCATAAAATACAAAAAGAAACTTCATCAAATTATTAAGACACTGTCTGAAACAAATGATTTGAAAAAGGGAATCCAATTGAAGCTTATAATTTAGGATTTCTTTTTTCACCTTGTGTTCTAAGAAGAATAATTGAGTCTTTTATTATCTTATTTATCTATAAATAAGAGATTTTATAAAATTGAAATTCAATTAAAGAAAATGTTGTACAATGAGCCAGTAATTTATTTGCATAGAAAACTTTTCCACAGTTAATGCTTTTCTTTTAGTGAAAAATTCACAATCACCAATTATATGCAACCAGAATTTATAATATTTATATCTATATTTATATTTGGGATTTATTTAATTTAGGAGTCCCTGCTTATTGTTTGTTGTTTGTAATACCCGGTAAATATTAGTGGATCTCGGTGTGCTTGACTAGCCTCAAACCGAGTAATCATATTAGTTAAAGAACATTGATCTATTACCATTCCAATCAAAATTCAACAGAAATGTGGATTTTTTGAAACGCCAAGAAAATAGGAAAAGATACACGCTTGTGCTGCTAACCTTTTCAGTTATTCGTTGAATAACTAATTTGCCAGTTGCCTAAACAATTAGTTAGTTCCTAACGTCAAACTCAGTTGGAATATTGTTACTTATTTCATCTCATTGCATTTGATACTGTCGGAAATAAGATTTTTACAGTTTTTCTATACTCATATCACATGTAAAAAGTTTTTGGACTCCTAAAAAGCAATTCCAAATGCGAATAGACAGAATAATATTTTTTAACCAAATTTGTTTAGATTCACCACAAGTACAAGGAGTAGAAGGCTGTAAACTATTATTTCATCCCAAATTCGTTTAAGCCTTAGAAAATAAGCGGATATAGTGAGACTTCCCTGAATAATCTCGTAGAGTTCTTGTTTCAGATGAAACAATTGGAGGCCATTCTTCTATGCAAATCATTGTTCTCCTTCCTTCCAAAGTGCATGAGCAGAAGTTGCATACATGAAGCAAAGTGCTACATCTTTCTCCATTGAATTTATTTGTCATGAGAACACTAAACTATCAAGTGCACACCATCTCTTATAATCTATTGCTGATTTTGGTGGTTTTAGATCATCCTCTATGATGAACATCAGCTTCCTCTTTGCTTTGTACACATGAATCATAGAATGACTTTACATTATGTCATCGCTATTTCTAGCTAAAAGTCCAGTAACTAGAATGATTCCTCGATTATCATTAGATAAATGATTTATGAATGGCGAGCTCTAGATCTCCTCCTCTGTTGGATCGAATGAAATGTTAGATTTCTTGTCGTCATCATTTTCACCAGATCTATTTAATTTGTTCCCCTGTGATGTTGAATCGTAACAACTCTTGTTTCCACCATTGGTTTGAGAGGTGAGAGCCACATGGAGATATCTAGGTTTAGTCAGGGTGAACGAAAAAGAAGAATAGAGAAGACGATTCTAGATTAGCAGTTGCTGTGATAACATCTTAGAGAGATAAGGAGATTTAAGAGAGAGAGAGAGAAATATGATAAACGGTTATCTTATTAATGGAGGGAAGTTTGATATTTATACAGTCAGAGAAACTAAAAGTATTACACCTATAAAGTAACGATAGGTGGGAAAACATAAATCTTCATTCCAAGACTTTCCAATAGTTCTTGCAGTGAAGAAAGGAAGACTTCGTTTACCAGAGAAACTGAAAAAGGTTCGTAATTCAGTTACTTGAATTACTTGTTAGAAAAATGACATGGAAACTTTTCAATAGGCTTTAATTAGGAGAATACAATATTTTAACAGTGTTCAGTTTCTTCAAGTTGGGTTCTGTTACGGTGCATAGCAAAGATACTTGGGACTCTTGCTTCCTTCATCGGAGCTTCGGTCATAACCCTGCATAAAGGACCACCCATTTACTCACGGGAGGTGGAGTTATTGATACCATTAGGAGAGGAAAAGGCAAGTAATTGAACATTGGGTTGTATTTGTTGCTCTGGTCATTGTATTTGCTGGTCAAGTTGGATAGTTTTACAAGCAATTTTCCTGAAGAAATACCATGCTCCTTTCGCTGTTTATTCACTTACTTGCTTTTTTGGGATTCAGCTAATTTGGGAATTGCAGTCTTGAATTGGAGAATAAGTAAAGCTTTATAATAACCTTGTTACTCTAAAACACCATTGAATTGGAGAATAAGTAAAGCTTTATAACAAGCTTCAACAAAATGTTTGTTTCTTTTAAATTTTGATTCGATATTTATCGGGTTAGGTGATTTCACTTGGAATCGGTTATCTAGCTTTTCTTAACATCTATATTTTTTTGGTAACTAGTGACTTGATATGAGCGACTATGACCAGTAGAGGGCTCAATGTGTTGAATTGAGAAACTTGATTTGACTTTTGCCAATAAAATTATGGACTAGCAATTTAGAATAACACAAAGCTAACGCAATCTGTTCTAAAAAAGGAAGTGGAATTAAGAATTGGAAAGTTAGAGTTTAAAGAGAAGCGGCAAACACACCCCACAGACCAGTGTTAGAGAAGCTTGAATACAGGAGACGTGGCAAGTGGGAACGTGGGCAGTTAATGAAGAAACAGAAGCCATCGCATGAAGGAACTAGTTGGGAGACTTGGGTTAGTGGGAACAAGTACGTGGGGCGTAGCGGTTATGAGCACCATCAGCTGAAGTATTTAAAGTAAAGAAAACGAAGGAAACAGGATCCAACTCAAACCAATGCAACAAAATGAAATCAAATCAAACTCAATCCTAATGGAATTCAAACAATTCTCAAATTACGGGCTTTAGCTATTCTATAGCCTTAGTTTAGTCATTTTGATCAACTTTCAACTTGTAAGTTCTAGATCTAGTCTTCCAATTATGCCAACAATCTCATTCAATACAATGCAAACAACTTTTTACCTTTGAATTCTCTTTTTTAAGCAATGTCACAGTGTAGTTATAATCAGTCATCTAGATTCCGCAACGAACTTTAGGCTCTTTTATGTCCTTTACACTTTCGTTTGATTAGAAGATACATCCAATTTAGAGTTCTTTTGTAGTGTTAGATAAAGCTACTGGCACGCTCGGAATCTGATCCAATCCACCCAAGAAAGGCACCAAACACCTTATTACTCTAAAACACCATTGAATTGGAGAATAAGTAAAGCTTTATAATAATCTTCAACAAAATGTTTGTTTCTTTTAAATTTTGCTTCAATATTTATCGGTTTGGATGATTTCACTTGTAATTGGTTATTTAAGTTTTCTTAAATTCTATATTTTTCTTGGTAACTAGTGACTTGATATAAGCGATTATGACCACTAGAGAGCTCTCATTGTGTTAAATTGAGAAACTTGATGATATGCCTTTTGCCAATAAAATTATGCACTAGCAATTTAGAATAAAACATAAACAATCTATTCTAAAAAAAGGAAGATGAATTTAGAATTGGATTGTTAAAAGAAGATTAACCATGTAAAAGTCTCATGAATAAATTTGTTTGCATACAATATTAGTTATGAATACAATAATAGACATGTCATTGCAAAAGCTCAAGGAGTGCCACCAGTGGAGCAGGTTTTAAGCTGAACAGTTTCAATGGCGAGCTTATCCGTCGGGAATTGACACTTAAAGTTAGGTTTCTCGGTGAAAGCAGAGCAAGGTTTGGGAGTAACATTGCTTGCAACTCCTATGACATCAGTACAATTCCAAAACAGTTTTTTTTGTTTAGCTGTCAATTTCATGTTGACATTAGAGATACAAATATCAGTAAAAGGATTGTTCTTCATCCCCTCTATACGCGCCGGAATAGTGACATTCGTCGCTATAATATCGTCATGGTAAATTCGGCTAATGTTTGGCAACACATTTCTATCCCATCCATTGTCGGGATGTTGACTGTAAGAACTTGTCATCCAGAACCCATAATACTGATTATAGAGTGATGGGCATGGCGCCTAGGGGTAGAGCTTCTTAAGACGATTTAATGTGTATTGCGATGAATGTGCTATGTCTATGGATGTGGTCTTTATAAATTGCTCTTAACTCTACTAGACGCTACGACTACTTAGGGGCAAGTGTACCCCGTCGTATCAAGTAATAATCCGGTTAAGACCAGGTATCGAATCCATGGGATTTATAATTACAAGTATTAGACGACTCGGTTTCGTATGTTATTTAAGCGGTAATTACTTTGGGGTTAAGTAAGACACAACTACACACTATTCCTCACTATTGGCGACACAGATTTATGTAGCTAAAACTCTATGAAGTGGGGTGAATATGATAAGTTATAACAATGATAAATAATGACCCTAAATGTATACGGATAATAGTTTACTCTTGCAAAGACGACCAAGTGTAGTAGAACCGACCCGTGAAGCACTTAGACTACGTGATTCCTAGTCAAGGCGTGTCTAATGCGGGGGAATTAGAAACTAGGGCCCGTAAGTTCCATGGCTTGTCAATTCCTACGGTTTCCGGTTTGTCACTTCCGGTAAGGCAACACCTATATAACTCCCTAAAGATAGCTCGAATGGCGGCGGTAATCGCGTTTTCCTACACAAGAATCAATTATCAATATCAAAACAAGCAATAAACATTAACACATAAAGGGAAATAGAGGTTATAAATCATAAATTATAAATATGGAAAGTGATTAGATGAAATACAACCAAGCCTAGTACATAGGAAGAGTACAAGCTAATTAGCAAGTAAAAAGGGAGAATCCGCCCTTGGAACTAGCTAACCGAACTCAAAGCCGTCTCCTAGGTCGTGGAGGTGGAACTCTTGAGCTTGGTGACGAATGGTGGAACGACATGTAAATGAAACGCCAGAACAACGAACAAGCTCTCGAGGGGGAGAGTTTAACTTACAAAATTGTATCTAAATTACAAGGAAAGAAAAGAGTATAGTGTAGCTCTCTAGTATGTAATTGGTATCAAATGAAGTTCAAGAGCTTCTTATTTATAGACATCAAGCAAGGGCAGTTTTGTAATTTCACAAAGCACAAGTATGGAGCAGCATTATTTGGTGCAGAAATCCCATGATACACCCCGCGTAAATTGGTCTACGCCCCGCGTAAATGCCCATTCCGTCAGAAATCTTCTGCATGTGGACCAATTCGTTGTCTTGTTGACTCAAGTGCGCCCTGCGTAAAGGATTATACGCCCCGCGTGTTTGAGTCTCTGGAGTTTTATTGCTTGAATTGGCGCCTTTACGCCGTGCGTAGCTGAAGTACGCCCCGCGTAAAAGAGTCCCTGATCTTTTTATGTTGAAGAACTGCCTTTTACGCCCCGCGTATATAGTGGTACGCCCCGCGTAGGTATAGTTGACTCTGGGAGACAATGCAGTCTGACTTTCAGGATTAGGCCAATTATTGCCGACATGTGTCATACGCCCCACGTAGTGTGTCATACGCCCCGCGTATGCTGAGTCAGTTCCACATGGTGCCTGCGGATAAGGCAATTATTTCTGGCACAATGTTTTACGCCCCGCGTACAGGATAATACGCCCCGCGTATTGAGTGGATTTTTGCTCCTTTCTCGTACCTGAAATACAAATCTTGAGAGCCGATTTAGCTTGACGTTTTTATTTCCTAAACTAATCAAAAATGAGGAAAATAAACTAAAAGTACGAGATTTATTTTTATTTCTTTATTTATAAAAAACACTTTATTTTTGTAATTAAACTTATTTATTTTACCCGAAATCATCCCGTAAATCACGCTAAAAGATAGGGGTAAAATACCCCTATCAAACCTCCTCAGACTTTAAAGTTTTACTTGTCCTCAAGTAAAAGAAATCGAAAGACAAGGGATTGAGAAAATTAAGAAACAAACCGAAGGTTGGTTTTGCCAAGTGCGTGATTTTAAAGTTATGGTTTTGTGCAAAGGTTTCGGTAAGTATCTACGCAAACAATTGAGTACGAAACTTGTTTGAAACCTCCATGATCAAGATTTAATAGGCAATATTAACGGGGGTTGATTATCTTTTGAGAACCCGATAGTACCTCACCAAGGGATTTCGCTCTTACGCTCAATTTTAGGTGGGTCGGTGTTTTATCACTCTTCTTTGCACTTACTCGAGATCATGTTGAATTTGCATTTTCATCCGGGTTTTTCCTCCTAAAATATGGTTAGGCAATATTAAAAATGAACCCGGAGGGGGGTTGTAATGTGGGTGGCTTTTTTAGTGGTTAGTGTGAAGGAACTCGAGTTCAAAAATACCGTTTGTGATTGCACCGTGTCATATTTCAGCCTTGGCGAATTTTACAAAATATACTTCAAAATTGCTCGGATGGAGCTTGAGAATGCTTTTTTATTTTTATTGTATCCTTTGTTTTCATAGAGGCACAAAAACAATATTTTGAGAGTTTATGGTGTTCATTTGCTAAGGCCGTGACTTATTTTGGGTAATTCGGGTGCAACTTGGTTCTGTCGGTATTTGAACAAGAGGAAAAAGGGTTAAATGTTAAAAGGGTATTAACAAAAAAAGTGGATTAATAGGCTCGAAGGGGTTTCCTAATATTTAATGAAAATGAGAAAAATAAATTAAGAAAAATTAGCCTAAGTGGGTTCGGTTTATCATCTATTGCCTTTTTACCAAAAATAAGTGTACTTAACCTGGTATTGGATGCAAATTCTATGAGTCGAGTGAAGTCAAATCTCTCGAAAAATTGTGAAAGAATTAGAGTTCTCGTACGAACTCTTTTAGGCTCAAATATACCTCACAAAGATTCGGGTTCAAATTGTGTACTATCAAGTTTTCGCTAAATTCTCAACTATCCCGTTTTTATTGCCTTTTCAAAGTTCATTATGGAGATAACATTTGGGTTAATATTCAATGCCTTAGTTTAGTACTAACCTAAGCTTTGCACAAATTCTCTAATTTCAAAACCAAGACTAAAATTTCTTCATCGAATCATTCATTTATGTTCCGACACTTTTATTTTTGATGACAAATAACAGAACTTTAATTAATTTCCGAAGGAGGGATAATATGTCGGGAAAATTTAAAAGAGTCAATAAATTAGTTTAATTATTTTGTTTATTTTATTTTTATTTTTGTTTTTGTTAGTGCAAACCAAACTAAGAGTGCGGGGTTGCACGTCCCTCCGCGTTATTTAAAATGACGCCTATTCCAAAGGCGTCGCAAAAAGAAACTAAAACAAAAACAAAAATAAAGCTAAGGAAGGAAAAGAGGACCCTTAGTGGGCAGGGGTTACGCGAGGCGTGCCCAGAGGGGCGTCCCGCGTAACCAGTACGTTTTGTGGTGTTACTGGGCAGAGACTCAAACACGTGGGGCGCAGGAAAGAGGCGTCCCGCGTAAGGAGCGGATTTTATTGTATTTGGAGTCAGAGACTCAAAGACGCGGGGCGCAATAGGGGGACGCTCCGCGTGTTTGAGTTTCTAAACTGTAGGAACCACAGAAAGGAACTTATACGCGGGGCGTAAGAAGAGTTACGCTCTGCGTAAACGGTGTCCCCTATAGAAGTTTGGATCAGAGGCACAAAGACGCGGGGCGTGCATAGGGAGACGCCCCGCGTATTATGTCGAATTGGGATTTGGCTTTCCGTGGCTGGGAAGCGAAACGAAGAAAACAAGTAAAAATTGAACAAATATACACAGGGAGTTTGAGAGAGTCAAACCAATGCTACGTTTAGAGTTGGAGTAGCTCGACTTTCCTTTGTGACGTGCAAGCTTAAGGTGGTGCGAGGAGTGTGGTTTCACCTTGTTGTGGAAAAACGCCGCCGCGGTATATCTTTAGACGGTGGCCATTGACCCGTAGGATTGCATTGTCGGGACCTTGGATTTCAATTGCTCCGGAGGGGTGCACATTGATGACGGTGTATGGTCCCGACCACCGACTTTTTAATTTTCCGGGGAATAACCGGAGGCGAGAATTGTAGAAGAGAACTTGATCCCCCTTGTTGAACTCCCGAATTTGGACGTGCTTGTCGTGCCACTGCTTGGTACGTTCTTTGTAGAGTTTGGCATTTTCATATGACCCCAAGCGGAGTTCATCAAGAGTATTAAGTTGGAGGAGGCAGTGTTCTCCCACAGCCTGCATGTCAAAATTTAAAAATTTCAGCGCCCAATAGGCTTTATGTTCTAATTCCACGGGTAAATGACATGACTTTCCAAAAACTAGACGATAAGGGGACATCCCGATGGGCGTCTTAAACGCCGTGCGGTAAGCCCAAAGAGCATCATCGAGCTTCAAGCTCCAGTCTTTTCTAGAGGAGTTAACCGTTTTTTCTAAAATGCGTTTTAGCTCTCGGTTAGAAACCTCAACTTGCCCACTAGTTTGCGGGTGGTAGGGTGTAGAGACTCGGTGTGCAACCCCATATTTAAGTAAGAGTTGATCGAATTGTCGGTTGCAAAAGTGGGAACCCCCGTCGCTAATGATAGTCCGAGGGGTTCCGAACCGAGTGAAAATGTTTTTCTTTATGAATTTCCCTACCGCCTTAGAGTCGTTTGAAGGTAAGGCAACGGACTCTACCCATTTGGAGACATAATCAACTACTACAACAATGTAAGCGTTGCCATGCGACTTAGGGAAATGTCCCATGAAGTCTATCCCCCACACGTCAAAGAGTTCGCAAACTAGGATTCCCTGTTGGAGCATTTCATGTTTTCGGGAAATGTTTCCGCTCCTTTGATAAGCGTCACATGATTTGACGAAGTCGTGGGAATCTTTGGATAAAGTAGGCCAATAAAACCCACATTGTAGGACTTTTGCCATTGTTCGACTAGGCCCAAATTGGCCCCCCGGCTCTTGGGTATGACACATATGTAGCACATGATTAACCTCTTCTTCCGGTATACACCTACGAATAATGTTATCGGCACAAGATTTGAACAGATAGGGTTCTTCCCAAAAATAATGCTTAGCATCGTGAAAGAATTTCTTACGCTGCTCATATGTAAGGTGCGGGGGAAGAATATTACCGGCTTTGAAGTTTGCCATATCGGCATACCAAGGTAAAGATGTTACCGCGTAGAGTGCTTCGTCGGGAAAGATCTCCTTAATTTCAATAGCTTCCGGAGGTTCGCTTTGCTCGCCTTGTAAGCGAGAGAGATGATCGGCCACAACATTCTCCACTCCTTTTTTATCTTTGATTTCGATGTCGAATTCTTGTAGGAGTAGGATCCACTGTATCAAGCGTGGTTTGGCGTCCTGTTTAGTCATCAAGTACTTGAGAGCTGCGTGGTCAGTGTATACGATAATTTTGGATAACACAAGATATGACCTAAATTTATCGAAAGCAAAAACAACGGCAAGCATCTCCTTTTCCGTGATGGAATAGTTTTGTTGGGCCTCATTGAGCGTTTTGCTCGCATAATAGATAGGGCGGAAGAGTTTATCCACCCGTTGGCCCAAACAAGCACCTACAGCCAAATCACTCGCATCACACATCAATTCAAAGGGGAGGCTCCAATCGGGTTTCACCATGATAGGTGCATTAATTAATTTTTCCTTGAGTGTGTTAAACGCAAGTAAACATTGGTCGGAAAAATTAAATTCAGCATCCTTTATGAGGAGCTGGGTCAAGGGGGTTGCTATCTTAGAGAAGTCCTTGATGAATCGTCTATAGAACCCCGCATGACCTAAAAAACTCCGAATTCCTTTTACGTTGATTGGTGGAGGTAGTTTTTCAATTACCTCGATCTTGGCCGGATCGACCTCAATTCCCTCCCCGGACACCTTGTGTCCCAAAATAATACAATCTTGAACCATAAATTGACACTTTTTCCAACTAAGAGCGAGGTTAGTGTCTTCACAACATTGGAGGACTTTATCAAGATTGCTCAAACAAATGTCAAAGGACGACCCAAAAACAGAAAAATCGTCCATGAAGTCCTCAATCATTTCGGAGAATATAACCGTCATACACCGCTGAAAGGTGGAGGGGGCGTTACAAAGCTCGAATGGCATCCGCCTATATGCAAATGTCCCATATGGAGAAGTGAATGTCGTCTTCTCTTGATCCGAAGGATCAACGGGAATTTGCATATAACCGGATAAGCCATCGAGGGTGCAAAAGAATTTATGACCCGCCATTCTTTCCAACATTTGGTCGATGAACGGCAAGGGGAAATGATCTTTTCGGGTGGCTTCGTTAAGTTTTCTATAATCAATGCATACTCGCCACCCGGTTACTTTTCGTGTGGGGATTAACTCCCCTTGATCATTTTCTATCACCGTTGTGCCCCCCTTTTTGGGAACACATTGGACCGGGCTAACCCATGGACTATCGGAGATAGGAAAGATTATACCTGCGTCGAGGAGTTTGATTACCTCGACCTTTACTACCTCTTTCATATTGGGGTTAAGCCGTCGCTGCGGCTGTACGGAGGGCTTGACTTTATCCTCCATAAAGATGCGGTGTGTGCAAATGGTGGGGCTGATCCCTTTTATATCGTGAATGGTCCACCCAAATGCGCCTTTATGTTTTTGTAGCACCGCGATTAGTGCTTCCTCCATTTCCGCTGTCAAAAGCGAAGAAATAACAACCGGTAAGAAATTAGGAGGTTGCAAAAATACGTATTTTAAATTAGGAGGCAAGGGTTTAAGTTCCAAAGTTGGAGGCTCCTCGAGAGGAGACTTCGGCTTTGCTTTGCTATCTCGGTCCAAACCCTCGAACCGGCTCCTTGCCAACAGACATCGTTCTATTTCGGAGGAGTATTCAAATGGCTTGTTTAATGGCTCCTCATCCAAATGCTCATTATCACCTATTCCCGAAGAGGTTTCCGCAAAAGACCTACCACAAAATTCTCCAACAAAAAGATCAATAGAGTCTACGGAATTTAAAAAGTTACAATCCGCCAAGGTATTAGACGGAAATTTCATGGAATTGTATACATTAAATTCTACCTCTTCGTCTTGCAACCGTAGGATGAGCTTACCTTCATGGACATCAATGAGAGTCCTACCGGTCGTAAGAAATGGTCGTCCTAGGAGGATTGGTACCGAGTCGTCTTCCGCCATATCGAGCACTACGAAATCGGCGGGGAAAATGAACTTGTCCACTTTCACTAAGACATCCTCCACAACTCCTTTTGGCCGGGCAATGGATCTATCGGCCAACTGGAGCGTCATATTGGTAGGCTTTGGTTCTCCCAAACCGAGCTTCCTGAATACAGATAAAGGCATTAGATTGATGCTAGCACCTAAATCACATAAAGCTCTCCTAAACTCAACATTTCCATTCATGCAAGGGATATAAAAACTACCTAAATCCTTGAGTTTAGGTGGGAGTTTGTTCGTTATAATTGCGGAGCATTCCTCCGTGAGCGCTACTGTTTCATTATAATCCAACTTCCTCTTTTTGGCGAGGATTTCTTTAAGAAACTTCACATATGTGGGCATTTGCTCCAATGCTTCCGCAAGTGGAATGTTAATGTGAAGTTTCTTAAAGATTTCCAAAAACTTGCCGTATTGGTGGTCCAATTTTTCCTTTTTAAGTCGTTGTGGAAAAGGGAGCTTCGGCACGTAAGCTCCAATTGGGTCACACACGTTTTTATTCTTATCCAAGGAAGTTGAGTGTTTTGGATCCGAACCGGGGTTGCTTACCACTTCCGGTTCATTACTTACCTGTGGAGCTTGTGGGGTCGCCTTTGGTACCGGTGGTTCCAAACCCTTACCACTACGGAGAGTTATTGCTTGTGCAGTCTTCCAATCTTTTGGTCTCGGGTTTTGTTCGGTGTTAGTCAGGGGAGACCCATGTTGTCTCCCTTGTTGTTGGCGACTTAATTGGGCCACTTGCTGTCCCAAGTCCCTGCAAAATGCTTCGTTGTTAGCAAGACGGGAAGATATTTCTTTAAGAAGATCAATTACCATTGCGTCTTGCACATTGCTAAGAGGTTGTGAATTTTTCCTTTCTTGGTCATGAGGGAATTGGCCCAACCCTTGTTCCACAAATTTACCATGGGGTTCGGTCAGGGGCTTCAATACATTCCGCTCGTTATCATAAGATAAAATGTGTTGAGACCTCCTTTCGTTATTACTATTGTTATGGTGGTGATAAGCGTGCATGTTAGGATAAGAGTTATGATGAGAATTATACCTTTGTTGTCCCCCTACATAACTTACGCTTTCGGCGTCACCGGTAAAAGGGCTACCGGCTTGACAATCCTTACCTTGGTGGTCACCACCACAGTGAGAGCACATTAGGACTTGTGCTGAATTTTGGAGGCTCATTTGCGCCATTAAGGCGTCCAGTTTCTTGTTCATTTCGATCATGAAGATGGTGGGAGCCTCGTCTTCTACGGCAAAGGTTTGATGTTGCGAGGATCCGGCAAGCCGATCTTCTTGCCATTGGACGCTTTTCCTAGCTAATTCATGAATGAGCTCATATGCCTCGCTTGCCGATTTGCGAAACAAATCCCCACCTGCGGCGGAATCAACAGTTGCACGATTAGTCGGTGTTAGACCATGATAAAAAGTACTTACTAAATCATGCTTAGGGATATCGTGATGGGGACAGTTTCGGAGCAGCTTTCGGAACCTAGCCCAAGCTGAGTGGAGGGCCTCGTATCTAAGTTGCCGAAAGGAAGTGATATCTTTTCTCAATTTAACCGTTTTAGAGGGCGGGAAGTAGTAAGATAGGAATTCCTTCTCGAGTTCCTTCCATGATGTGATCGATCCTGCCTTTAACGAGTGCAACCATTCCAACGCTTGTCCTGTCAAAGAAAAAGGAAAAAGTTTTAGTTGGACGGCCTCTACTGGAACATTATTTTTCCGTGAAGTTTCGGCACACATAAGAAATTTATCAAGGTGTTCGTTAGGGTTTTCATGGGGTTCCCCTCCGAATTGACCGAATTGTTGGATTAATTGGATCATGCTAGGCTTTATTTCAAATGTGTCGGCCGGAATGGTGGGGGCAACGATTCCGTGGCGGATTTAGGGACGATGTGGAGCAAGAATCTCCAACATCGAACGCGTGTCGTTGCCTTCACCATTACGGTCGTTATTCACGGGTTGTTCCGGCCCCCGTTGGTTGAGCTCAGGCTGGTTAGCTTCATCGTTGAGATTTGCCATTCTTTCCCTACGTAACCTATAAAGAGTACGTTCAATTTCGAGATCAATAGGCACGAGAGAATCACTTTTAGATCGGGTGTGCATAAAGTAAAACAAGTATATAAAAGAATTATCAACAAGAAAGAATAATGTTAGCAAACGTAAATATAAACAATTTATACAAAAAGAATGCTTAAACTAACAATGAAACGTTTTTGTCTAATATTGTAGGAAAATATAAATCCCCGGCAACGGCGCCAAAAACTTGATGGGCGTGGCGCCTAGCGGTAGAGCTTCTTAAGACGATTTAATGTGTATTGCGATGAATGTGCTATGTCTATGGATGTGGTCTTTATAAATTGTTCTTAACTCTACTAGACGCTACGACTACTTAGGGGCAAGTGTACCCCGTCGTATCAAGTAATAATCCGGTTAAGACCGGGTATCGAATCCACGGGATTTATAATTAAAAGTATTAGACGACTCGGTTTCGTATGTTATTTAAGCGGTAATTACTTTGGGGTTAAGTAAGACACAACTACACACTATTCCTCACTATTGGCGACACAGATTTATGTAGCTAAAACTCTATGAAGTGGGGTGAATATGATAAGTTATAACAATGATAAATAATGACCCTAAATGTATACGGATAATAGTTTACTCTTGCAAAGACGACCAAGTGTAGTAGAACCGACCCGTGAAGCACTTAGACTACATGATTCCTAGTCAAGGCATGTCTAATGCGGGGGAATTAGAAACTAGGGCCCGTAAGTTCCGTGGCTTGTCAATTCCTACGGTTTCCGGTTTGTCACTTCCGGTAAGGCAACACCTATATAACTCCCTAAAGATAGCCCGAATGGCGGCGGTAATCGCGTTTTCCTACACAAGAATCAATTATCAATATCAAAACAAGCAATAAACATTAACACATAAAGGGAAATAGAGGTTATAAATCATAAATTATAAATATGGAAAGTGATTAGATGAAATACAACCAAGCCTAGTACATAGGAAGAGTACAAGCTAATTAGCAAGTAAAAAGGGAGAATCCACCCTTGGAACTAGCTAACCGGACTCAAAGCCGTCTCCTAGGTCGTGGAGGTGGAACTCTTGAGCTTGGTGACGAATGGTGGAACGTAACGTAAATGAAACGCCGGAACAACGAACAAGCTCTCGAGGGGGAGAGTTTAACTTACAAAATTGTATCTAAATTACAAGGAAAGAAAAGAGTATAGTGTAGCTCTCTAGTATGTAATTGGTATCAAATGAAGTTCAAGAGCTTCTTATTTATAGACATCAAGCAAGGGCAGTTTTGTAATTTCACAAAGCACAAGTATGGAGCAGCATTATTTGGTGCAGAAATCTCATGATACGCCCTGCGTAAATTGGTCTACGCCCCGCGTAAATGCCCATTCCGTCAGAAATCTTCTGTATGTGGACCAATTCGTTGTCTTGTTGACTCAAGTGCGCCATGCGTAAAGGATTATACGCCCCGCGTGTTTGAGTCTCTAGAGTTTTATTGCCTGAATTGGTGCCTTTACGCCGTGCGTAGCTGAAGTACTCCCCGCGTAAAAGAGTCCCTGATCTTTTTATGTTGAAGAACTGCCTTTTACGCCCCGCGTATATAGTGGTACGCCCCGCGTAGGTATAGTTGACTCTAGGAGACAATGCAGTCTGACTTTCAGGATTAGGCCAATTATTGCCGACATGTGTCATACATCCCGCGTAGTGTGTCATACGCCCCGCGTATGCTGAGTCAGTTCCACATGGTGCATGCGGATAAGGCAATTATTTCTGGCACAATGTTTTACGCCCCGTGTACAGGATAATACGCCCCGCGTATTGAGTGGATTTTTGCTCTTTTTTCGTACCTGAAATACAAATCTTGAGAGCCGAGTTAGCTTGACGTTTTTATTTCCTAAACTAATCAAAAACGAGGAAAATAAACTAAAAGTACGAGATTTATTTTTATTTCTTTATTTATCAAAAACACTTTATTTTTGTAATTAAACTTATTTATTTTACCCGAAATCATCCCGTAAATCACGCTAAAAGATAGGGGTAAAATACCCCTATCATAGAGCCTGAGTTTTCTTACAAAAATGTCTCGAACATAACCACCACCCCCAATTGTTGTTTTCATTCGGACAGCAGATTGGGTGTTGAGAGCTGTGACATCTTCGATTCTAACGTTTTCGATTCCGCCAGACATTTCGCTACCAAGAGCTACGGTTGCACTATCCGGGGATATGCATGTTACTCTTCTTACTACTAAATCTTTTGTTGGCATTCCGTATTTTATACCATATTGATCCCATCCACTCTTTACTGCTATGCAGTCATCTCCTGATTGTAAGAAACAGTCTTCGATCCGAATATTCGTGCACGAATCTGCATATAAATCATTTTTAATCAGTGACCGAGCCAGAAACAAATATTGGTGCACCAAAATAAAAAAATTCTTTACAATTAAACTCATAGAACTTTAAGGGGAAAACCTGGATTAATTCCATCTGTGTTAGGGACGAGAACTGGTGCAAGAACCGTCACCCATTGGATAATCACATTCCTGCAAAATTATTATATGAACATTAATTAATAACTAACAAATGGCTGAAATTAAAAAATAAAAGAAAATGATGAATTGGTGAAACATACTTGCAATAAATGGGATGAATATGCCATGAAGGAGAGTTGGTGACAGTGATATTGGAGATTTGAAGTTGATTAGAGAAAGAATGTTACAATAAGAGAAAGAATTTAAAGTTTACTTTTTTTTAGTATAACTATTTTGATCTATATCAATCAAGGTTGCCTTGACTTGTTAAGGGTCTCAAATCGGCTAACCTAGTTTCTCGGTGTGCTTGACTAGCCTCAAACCGAGTAATCAGATTAGTTAAAGAACATTGATCTATTACCATTCCAATCAAAATTCAACCGAAAAGTGGATTTTTTAAAACGCCAAGAAAATAGGAAAAGATACACGCTTGTGCTGTTAACCTTTTCAGTTATTCGTTGAATAACTAATTTGCCAGTTGCCTAAACAATTAGTTAGTTCCTAACGTCAAACTCAGTTGGAATATTGTTACTTATTTCATCTCATTGCATTTGATACTGTCGGAAATAAGATTTTTACAGTTTTTCTATACTCATATCACATGTAAAAAGTTTTTGGACTCCTAAAAAGCAATTCTAAATGCGAATAGACAGAATAATATTTTTTAACCAAATTTGTTTAGATTCACCACAAGTACATGGAGTAGAAGGCTGTAAACTGTTATTTCATCCCAAATTCGTTTAAGCCTTAGAAAATAAGCGGATATAGTGAGACTTCCCTGAATAATCTCGTAGAGTTCTTGTTTCAAATGAAACAATTGGAGGCCATTCTTCTATGCAAATCATTGTTCTCCTTCCTTCCAAAGTGCATGAGCAGAAGTTGCATACATGAAGCAAAGTGCTACATCTTTCTCCATTGAATTTATTTTCCATGAGAACACTAAACTATCAAGTGCACACCATCTCTTATAATCTATTGCTGATTTTGGTAGTTTTAGATCATCCTCTATAATGAACATCAGCTTCCTCTTTGCTTTGTACGCATGAATAATAGAATGACTTTACATTATATAATATCTATTTCTAGCTAAAAGTCCAGTAACTAGAATGATTCCTCGATTATCATTAGATAAATGATTTATGAATGGCGAGCTCTAGATCTCCTCCTCTGTTGGATCGAATGAAATGTTAGATTTCTTGTCGTCATCATTTTCACCAGATCTATTTAATTTGTTCCCCTGTGATGTTGAATCGTAACAACTCTTGTTTCCACCATTGGTTTGAGAGGTGAGAGCCACATGGAGATATCTAGGTTTAGTCAGGGTGAACGAAAAAGAAGAATAGAGAAGACGATTCTAGATTAGCAGTTGCTGTGATAACATCTTAGAGAGATAAGGAGATTTAAGAGAGAGAGAGAGAAATATGATAAACGGTTATCTTATTAATGGAGGGAAGTTTGATATTTATACCGTCAGAGAAACTAAAAGTATTACACCTATAAAGTAACGATAGGTGGGAAAACATAAATCTTCATTCCAAGACTTTCCAATAGTTCTTGCAGTGTAGAAAGGAAGACTTCGTTTACCAGAGAAACTGAAAAAGGTTCGTAATTCAGTTACTTGAATTACTTGTTAGAAAAATGACATGGAAACTTTTCAATAGGCTTTAATTAGGAGAATACAATATTTTAACAGTGTTCAGTTTCTTCAAGTTGGGTTCTGTTACGGTGCCTAGTAAAGATACTTGGGACTCTTGCTTCCTTCATCGGAGCTTCAGTTATAACCTTGCATAAAGAACCACCCATTTACTCATGGGAGGTGGAGTTATTGATACCATTAGGAGAGGAAAAGGCAAGGAATTGAACATTGGGCTGTATTTGTTGCTCTGGTCATTGTATTTGCTGGTCAAGTTGGATAGTTTTACAAGCAATTTTCTTGAAGAAATACCATGCTCCTTTCGCTGTTTATTCACTTACTTGCTTTTTTGGGATTCAGCTAATTTAGGAATTTCAGTCTTGAATTGGAGAATAAGTAACGCTTTATAATAACCTTGTTACGCTAAAACACCATTGAATTAGAGAATAAGTAAAGCTTTATAACAATCTTCAACAAAATGTTTGTTTCTTTTAAATTTTGCATCAATATTTATCGGGTTGGGTGATTTCACTTGGAATCGGTTATCTAGCTTTTCTTAACATCTATATTTTTTTGGTAACTAATTACTTGATATGAGCGATTATGACCAGTAGAGGGCTCAATGTGTTGAATTGAGAAACTTGATTTGACTTTTGCCAATAAAATTATGGACTAGCAATTTAGAATAACACAAAGCTAACGCAATCTATTCTAAAAAAGGAAGAGGAATTAAGAATTGGAAAGGTAGAGTTTAAGGGGAAGCGGTAAACACACCCCACAGACCAGTGTTAGAGAAGCTTGAATACAGGAGACGTGGCAAGTGGGAACGTGGGCAGTTAATGAAGAAACAGAACCCATCGCATTAAGGAACTAGCTGGGAGACTCGGGTTAGTGGGAACAAGGACGTGGGGCGTAGCGGTTATGAGCACCATCAGCTGAAGTATTTAAAGTAGAGAAAACGAAGGAAACATGATCCAACTCAAACCAATGCAACAAAATGAAATCAAATCAAACTCAATCCTAATGGAATTCAAACAATTCTCAAATTACGGGCTATCGCTATTCTATAGCCTTAGTTTAGTCATTTTGATTAACTTTCAACTTGTAAGTTCTAGATCTAGTCTTCCAATTATGCCAACAATCTCATTCAATACAATGCAAACAACTTTTTACCTTTGAATTCTCTTTTTTAAGCAATGTCACAGTGTAGTTATAATCAGTGTTCTAGATTCCGCAACGAACTTTAGGCTCTTTTCTGTCCTTTACACTTTCGTTTGATTAGAAGATACATCCAATTTAGAGTTCTTTTGTAGTGTTAGAAAAAGCTAATGGCACGCTCGGAATCCGATCCAATTCACCTTAGAATGGCACCAAACACCTTGTTACTCTAAAACACCATTGAATTGGAGAATAAGTAAAGCTTTATAATAATCTTCAACAAAATGTTTGTTTCTTTTAAATTTTGCTTCAATATTTATCGGTTTGGGTGATTTCACTTGTAATTGGTTATCTAGGTTTTCTTAAAATCTATATTTTTCTTAGTAACTAGTGACTTGATATGAGCGATTATGACCACTAGAGAGCTCTCATTGTGTTAAATTGAGAAACTTGATGATATGCCTTTTGCCAATAAAATTATACACTAGCAATTTAGAATAAAACAAACACAGTCTATTCTAAAAAAAGGAAGAGGAATTAAGAATTGGATTGTTAAAAGAAGATTAACCATGTAAAAGTCTCATGAATAAATTTGTTTGCATACAATATTAGTTATGAATACAATAATAGACATGTCATTGCAAAAGCTCAAGGAGTGCCACTAGTGGAGCAGGTTTTAAGCTGAACAGTTTCAATGGCGAGCTTATCCGTCGGGAATTGACACTTAAAGTTAGGTTTCTCGGTGAAAGCAGAGCAAGGTTTGGGAGTAACATTGCTTGCAACTCCTATGACATCGGTACAATTCCAAAGTAGTTTTTTTGGTTTAGCTGTCAATTTCATGTTGACATTAGAGATACAAATATCAGTAAAAGGATTGTTCTTCATCCCCTCTATACGCGCCGGAATAGTGACATTCGTCGCTATAATATCGTCATGGTAAATTCGGCTAATGTTTGGCAATGCATTTCTATCCCATCCATTGTCGGGATGTTGACTGTAAGAACTTGTCATCCAGAACCCATAATACTGATTATAGAGCCTTAGTTTTCTTACAAAAATGTCTCGAACATAACCACCACGCCCAATTGCTGTTTTCATTCGGATAGCAGATTGGGTGTTGAGAGCTGTGACATCTTCGATTCTAATGTTTTCGATTCCGCCAGACATTTCGCTACCAAGAGCTACGGTTGCACTATCCGGGGATATGCATGTTACTCTTCTTACTACTAAATCTTTTGTTGGCATTCCGTACTTTATACCATATTGATCCCATCCACTCTTTACTGCTATGCAGTCATCTCCTGATTGTAAGAAACAGTCTTCGATCCGAATATTCGTGCACGAATCTGCATATAAATCATTTTTAATCAGTGACCGAGCCAGAAACAAATATTTGTGCACCAAAATAAAAAAATTCTTTACAATTAAACTCATAGAACTTTAAGGGGAAAACCTGGATTAATTCCATCTGTGTTAGGGACGAGAACTGGTGCAAGAACCGTCACCCATTGGATAATCACATTCCTGCAAAATTATTATATGAACATTTATTAATAACTAACAAATGGCTGAAATTAAAAAATAAAAGAAAATGATGAATTGGTGAAACATACTTGCAATAAATGGGATGAATATGCCATGAAGGAGAGTTGGTGACAGTGATATTGGAGATTTGAAGTTGATTAGTATGCATTATCTCAATCAGATATGGTCGAGTATGCTTTAATTTCTTTTGTTTGAATTTATCCCACCATGATTTACCTTGACCATCGATCGTTCCATTGTTACCTAATATATATAATTATAATCAAATATGATCCATTAATCTCAATATGATTATTTTTATGATGAATAATGCTTATTTCATTATAAAAAAACATATATGGAGCGGGAAAATTTGATTTGAATTACCAGTGATCACTACATCTGTGAGATTTGTACCAGAGATGAGAGAATTGAACCTGCTACCGTCTGATTCTCTTCCTTTCCCATAGGAGGGCAATGGTGCAATTACAGGCCAATCTGCCTCATTCTAAAAAACAAAAGAGAAATAATGCTTCAAGCTTTCTATAATTGACATTAATTGAACGGGTTTTGGACCATTCAGTATTTATATTTCATAATAGAATCTCAAAGACAATACCTTAGAGGCCAGAATAATAGCATCTTTTTCAAGAAAAAGAGTGAAATGACTAATAGTGATATTGAAAGCACCAGTTAACCATTTCCCTGATGGTACAATAAGTTCAGCACCTCCATCTTTTCCAAATTGACTCATCTTCTGCATAGCTGTAGTAAATGCTTTTGTGTTCATTGTTTTTCCGTCGCCAACTCCACCAAAATCTGTCAGAAGTGCGCTATGCTTTCGGCAATTTAAGGCCGAGTATTGCATTGGCCGAGCCTTGGCCCATGCCGATATACCCACATCGACTGATGCCACCGCTACAAACACGTAAATAATCCCAATAACCTGTAGAAAAATCAGATTAAATTTAATGAAGTGATATAAAACCTACCCCTTAGAAATATTTCATAATTAAAAAGAAGATAAGAATTACATTATAGAGATTCGTTCTTTGACAAGAAAACATGTTTTGATACATTTAGATTTATTGAAGAATTATGAGTTTTGGCATCGATTTATAGTGAAGTATCACAAGTTTAATATAGAGAAATAAACTTAATCCGTTATTTTTAGAGTTAATGTCTCAAAATAAGATATAAACTTGTTTATTTTGCATTGGACCACTTAATTTGTTAATTTGTTAACTCTAGATTCTTAACTTTAGAAAACCAATTTGGTAACAGTTAATTAAATAGATTGATGGAAAAGTCCCACAAATAATAAGTAAATCTAATTAAATAGTGTATATATATATATATATATATATATGAAAATATGCGGGCACTATGAAAATATGCGTGTGGTCTATATGTCCAGTATATGTGCAGTAGTGTTGAATGTACAACTGCAATACTTGTATAGTCAGAGATGGATGCATGTATGTATTGATGTAGCTCAATATGGGACTGGACCGATCTGTTCTAGAAGGATTCATGGTGGACGTCTCATTGATCTTTCTATATGTAGAACTCTATTATCTCCAGACCTGATTTCATTATAGTAAACGATGTGGAATTTGGTTCACTTTAATATACGCCTAACATGTCCCTAACAGGATGCCAAATATGGTTATGTTGGGTGAATCGGTGAACACATCGTTGTAGATAAGTGAAGTAAAGGAATTATCACTTACCTAACGGTGAGCTGATATCACTGGCCACTTGATAAGTGGAACTGAAGAAGTGTATGACCATGCCCTGATAAGTGATAGCCTAGGATTCATAGACTGTATCAAAGGGTACAAACATAGTAAGATAAAAGGTGATACGAAAATCCCTTTCAGGGAACCTGTCTATCCTGCAGTCGGCTTCCTAGGTCTTAAGGACGGACCTTGAATAATTCTCGGTGGATGGAGCTTCGGAGCTTCTTCAATGGAGGTTGAAGGAGATGGAGAAGGTGGAGAGAATTCTTCAATGGTGAAAAGCTAAGGTAATTTACAATAATGAAAGATGACAATAATTCCTAACAAATGGAACTATTTATAATGAAAAACTAAAACCTATTCCTAATGGAAAACTAATTAATAAAACTTATTCCTAATAAAAGTCTAATTAATAAAAAGCTTTCCTAATGAAAGACTAATTAATAAAAAGCTTTCCTAACGAAAGACTAATTAATAAAGAGTTATTCTAATGGAAAAATAACTCTCCAATGATTATCTAATAAAAACTAATTTATCTTTGGGGATAAAAAATCTAATTATTTAAATAAAAAAAGCCCAAAGATAATCCCTAAAAATCTGTCAAGATATTCTGCATGACTTTTATTTGAATTTGATGCGCCGAGTGGGTCCTTGATTCTGATCCTTAAAAATCTCTACCTTTATCTCTAAAAATCTGCACATAATCTCATAAAATATTATTTAGATAATTCATCCGAAATTAATTAATTACCCTACCAAAAATCCTTTTTAATTACCAAGTCAAATTTGATTTATTTTTGGTAGGTTAATTTCTTAATTTTGGGTACAGATAAAGCTCAAAATAATAAATAGAGATTAATTTATTAAAAGTGACAAAATACTTGACAAAAGTTAGGAATATTTAATAAAAAGCTGAAAAGTAATTTAAAAACCTAAAATTGACAAAACAATAATAAATTGCTATTAAAGTAAATAAAAAGAAAAGAAAAGATACAAAATAGTCCCTAAAACCGTACTAAAATATAGGGGTTTTTGACCCCTATCATTCGGTCTATTAATAGTCGTCTTTGCAAGAGTAAAACCAGTAATCGTTTATATTCCGTGTCGTTTATCATAGGTTGTAACTTATCATCACCCGAAGAGGGGCTCGAAACACATGAAAATTTTCTCTAGTTTATAGTTGTTACCCAACCACTAAAGTATTCACCGCTTAAATAACGTGTAAAACTGAGTCGTCTAATACTTGTAGTTATAAATCCCGCGGATTCGATACCCGGTCTTAACCAGATTATTACTTGATACGACGGGGTACACTCGCCCCTACGTTGTAGCATCTAGTAGAGTCTAAGCATTTAGAGAGATCACATCCATAGCCCTAGCACACACTCATCGTTATATTTCATCACTCTACCGGATACGCATCAAGTTTTTGGCGCCGTTTCTGGGGATTTATAATTTCTTGCAATATTAGACAAAAACGTTTTATTGTTAGTTTAAGCATTCTTTTTGTATAAATTGTTTATATTACCTTCTAATAACAACATTCTTTGTGTACTTAAAATTTTGTTATCTACTTTTTTATTTTATGTGCACCCGATCTCGGAGTGATACTCTCGTTCCTATTGATCTTGAAATCGAACGTACTCTTTGTAGGATTCGGAGAGAGAAAATTGCCAACCTCAACAATGAAGTTAACCAACCCGAGGCCAACCAAAGGCCGCCTATTCAACCCGTGAACAACAACCGCAATGGAGGAGGCAATGACACGCGATCGATGATGGAGATTCTTGCTCCGCATCGCCCTCAAAATCGCAATGGAATCGTCGCTCCCACCATTCCGGCCAACACATATGAAATAAAGACTAGCATGATCCAACTAATCCAACAACTTGGTCAATTCGGAAGGGAACTCCATGAGAACCCTAACGAACATCTCGATAAATTTCTTATGTGTGCCGACACTTCTCGGCAAAACGGTGTTCCGGTTCAGGCTGTACGACTAAAGTTGTTTCCTTTCTCTTTGACAGGACAAGCGTTGGAGTGGTTGCACTCGTTTGAGGCGGGATCAATTACATCATGGGAGGAGCTTGAGAAGGAGTTCCTTTCCTACTACTTCCCGCCGTCCAAAACGGTTAAGTTGAGGAACGATATCACGTCCTTTAGGCAACTTGAATGCGAGGCCCTTCACTCAGCTTGGGCTAGGTTTCGGAAGTTGCTCCGAAACTGCCCCCACCATGACATCCCTAAGCATGATTTGGTAAGTACCTTCTACCATGGTTTAACTCCCACTAATCGTGCAACCGTTGATTCCGCTGCAGGTGGGGATTTGTTTTGAAAATCGGCAAGCGAGGCTTATGAGCTCATCCACGAATTAGCTAGGAAAAGTGTCTAGTGGCAAGAAGATCGGCTTGCCGGACCCTTGATAGCGCGACGCCTAGTGGTAGAGTTTCTACGACGAAATGTATATATTATGAGTGCGGACTCTATGTCTATGAATGTGATCTTTATAAATTGCTCTTGACTCTACTTAGACGCTACGACTACTTAGGGGCAAGTGTACCCCGTCGTATCAAGTAATAATCCGATTAAGACCGGGTATCGAATCCACAGGATTTATAATTACAAGTATTAGACGACTCGGTTTCGTATGTTATTTAAGCGACGATTACTTTGGGATGAAGTAAGACACAACTACACACTATTCCTAACTATTGGCGACACAGATTTATGTAGCTAAAACCCTATGAAGTGGGATGAATATCGATAAGTTATAACCACGATAAATAATGACTCTAAATGTTTACGGATAATAATTTACTCTTGCAAAGACGACTAAGTATAGTAGGACCGACCCGTGAAGCACTTAGACTACGTAATTCCTAGTCAAGGCGTGTCTAATGCGGGGGAATTAAAAACTAGGGCCCGTAAGTTCCGTGGTTTGTCAATTCCTACGGTTTCCGGTTTGTCACTTCCGATAGGGCAACACCTATATAACTCCCTAAGGATAGCCCGAATGGCGTCGGAAATCGCGTTCTCCTACACAATAGTCAATTATCAATATCAAAACAAGTAGCAAACACTAACACGTAAAGGGAAATAGAGATTATAAATCATGAAATTATAAATATGAAATGTATATAAATGGAATACAACCAAGCCTAGTACATAGGAAGAGTACAAGCTAATTAGCACGTAAAAGGGGAGAATCCGCCCTTGAAACTAGCTAACCGGACTCAAAGACATCTCCTAGGTCGTGGAGGTGGAACTCTCGAGCTTGGTGACGAATGGTGGAGCGGAACTTTGATGGAATGCCGAAACAACTGAACAAGCTCTCGAGGTGGAGAGTTTAGCTACAAAAACTGAATCTATACTACAACAAGTAATAAAACAAGTATAGTTGCTCTCTAGTATGTAATTATCTCTTGGTTGGTTTCAAATGAAGTTCAAGAGCTTCCTATTTATAGACATCAAGCAAGGGCAAGTTTGTAATTTCACAAAGTACAAGTACGGAGCAACATTATTTGGTGCAGAAATCCCATGATACGCCCCGCGTGAAGTGGTCTACGCCCCACGTAAATGCCCATTCCGTCAGAAATCTCCTACATGTGGACCAATTCGTTGTCTTGTTGTCTCAAGCACGCCCTGCGTAAAAGGTTGTACGCCCCGCGTGTTTGAGTCTCTGAAGTTTTATTGCTTGAATTGGGGCTTTTACGCCGTGCGTAGCTGAAGTACGCCCCACATAAAAGAGTCTCTGAGTTTTTATCATTGAAGAATTGCTTGGTACGCCTCGCGTGTATGGTTATACGCCCCGCGTACGAAGAGTTGACTCAAGGGGACAGTGCAGTCTGACTTTCAGGATTAGGCCAATTATTGCCGACATGTGTCATACGCCCCATGTATTCTGAGTCAATTCCACATGGCTCCTGCGGATAAGGCAGTTATTGCTGACACATGTTTCACGCCCCGCGTAAAGGATTATACGCCCCGCGTATTTGAGTAGATTTTTGCTCCTTGCTCGTACCTGAAATACAAATCTTACGAGCCGAGTTAGCTTGACGTTTTTATTTTCTTTATTTTATCAAAACACTTTATTTTTGTAATTAAACTTATTTATTTTATCCAAAATCAACCCGTAAATCACTCTAAAAGATAGGGGTAAAATACCCCTATCAAACCTCCTCGGACTTTAAAGTTTTACTTGTCCTCAAGTAAAAGAAATCGAAAGACAAGGGATTGAGAAAATTAAGAAACAAACCGAAGGTTGGTTTTGTCAAGTGCTTGATTTCAAAGTTATGGTTTTGTGCAAAGGTTTCGGTAAGTACCTACGCAAACAATTGAGTACGAAACTTGCTTGAAACCTCCATGATCAAGATTTAATAGGCAATATTAACGGGGGTTGATTATCTTTTGAGAACCCGATAGTATCTCACCAAGAGATTTCGCTCTTACGCTCAATTTTAGGTGGGTCGGTGTTTTAGCACTCTTCTTTGCACTTACTTGAGATCATGTTGAATTTGCATTTTCATCCGGGTTTTTCCTCCTAAAATATGGTTAAGCAACATTAAAAATGAACCCGGAGGGGGGTTGTAATGTGGGTGGCTTCTTTAGTGGTTAGTTTAAAGAAACTCGAGTTCAAAAATACCGTTTTGTGATTGCACCGTATCATTGTTTATTTCGGCCTTGGCGAATTTTACAAAATATACTTCAAAATTGCTCGGGTGGAGCTTGAGAATGCCTTTTTATTTTTATTGTATCCTTTGTTTTGATAGAGGCACAAAAACAAAATTTTGAGAACTTATGGTGCTCATTTGCTAAGGTCGTGACTTATTTCGGGTAATTTGGGTGCAATTTGATTATGTCGGTAATTGAACAAGAGGAAAAATGGTTAAATGTTAAGAGGGTATTAACAAAAAAAGTTGGTTAATAGGCTCGAAGGGGTTTCCTAATGTTTAATAAAAACGAGAAAAATAAATTAAGAAAAATTAGCCTAAGTGGGTTCGGTTTATCATCTATTGCCTTTTTACCACAAATAAGTGTACTTAACCCGGTATTGGATGCAAATTCTATGAGTCGAGTGAAGTCAAAGCTCTCGAAAAATTGTGAAAGAATTTAGAGTTCTCGTACGAACTCTTTTAGGCTCAAGAATACCTCACAAAGATTCGGGTTTAAATTGTGTACTATCAAGTCTTCGCTAAATTCTCAACTATCCCGTTTTTATTGCATTTTTAAAGTTTATTATGGAGATAACATTTGGGTTAAGACTCAATGTCTTAGTTTAGTACTAATTCTAAGTTTTGCACAAATTCCCTAACTTTAAGATCAAGACTAAAATCTCTTAATTGAATCATTCATTTATGTTCCGACGCTTTTATTTTTTTGATGACAAATAACGGAACTTTAATTAATTTCCGAAGGAGGGATGGCGTGTCGGGAAAATTTTAAAGAGTCAATAAATGAGTTTAATTATTTTGTTGTTATTTTTATTTTTGTTTTTGGTAGTGCAAACCAAACTAAAAGTGCGGGGTTGCACGGCCCTCCGCGTTATTTAAAATGACGCCTATTCCAAGGGCATCGCAAAAAAGAAGTTAAAACAAAAACAAAAATAAAGTAAGAATAAGGAAAAGAAGAAGACCCTTAGTGGTCAGGGGCCCTACGCGAGGCGTGCCCAGGGGGGCGCCCCGCGTAGGGTAGCATTTGTAATGCGTTTTGAGTCAGAGACTCAAATACGCGGGGCGTAATAGGGAGGGCGCCCCGCGTAAGGGGGTGTGTTTATTGTTTTTGGAGTCAGAGACTCAAATACGCGGGGCGCAGGAACAGGGCGGAAGTTGAAGAGTGCGGCCAACTGGATCTGCCCCCCTCCATTTGGAAAGTGAAATGGTGTTGGAGCCATTGAGTGTCAATGGAGAAGGGGCGGTTGTGGAGGCGGAAGTTGAAGAGTGCGGCTCCGGGGACGTTGTTGGAGGTGAGGGTGGTGTAGAACTCAAGGACCAAGGAGGGGTACACGTGGTATTCTTTATTATAGATGTCATACCACCCGAGGGCACGAAGACGAGCTTTAAAAGGCGTGCCGAGATCGTGTTGATCGAGCACGCTACGTGGGATATATGGAAGCTCCATGATGGTGGCGGCACAAAGGTCTTCGTACCGGGTGGCCTCCTCCTCGGTGAGAAGGTGAAAAGGGGCCCGGTATAGGTGGGTGAGGGGGGGTGTTTCCTCCCATTCGGGAGGTGGAGGTGATTGTTGGTTTTGTGCGGAATGGGAGGATCGGGCCCGAGTGGACCGTGGGGGGCGTATGTCGGCGGCTCTTTTTCGTGCCATGACAATAGTAAGGAAGGGAGGAGAAGTAGAAGGAGTGGTAGATGAGTGTTGGGGAAGAGTTGGGTTAATAAGTAGAGAAAAAGAGGGAAAAAAGGAAGGATATTTATAGGGAGGAAGTGGGGATCCAAGTGAAACTCGGATCCCTAGGAGGGGTACGCGCGGCGTGAAGCTGCCACGCCACGCGTATCCCATCTTTTGGAGCGCTAATTACATAATGGGGGTGCAATACGTGGGACGTACATGGGGGTACGCCACGCGTAATGCACCTCCTGCCCTTTTGGATGGAAGAAAAAGGCAGGGACGCGGGGCGTACAAGGGGGTACGCCGCGCGTAAAGACGGATTGTGAAGAATCTTTTTCGGTTTTTTTTTTGAGATGTATTTTGAATATTTTTTTGGAGTTTTAATTCATGATATTATTAATGAGGTGTTAATGTTTTTATGGTTTTTATGTTTAATTAATTTTTTGGGTGTTTTAATTTTAAAATTAAGAGGGTAGTTAATGTTAATTTATTGTGGAGGGAAGTTAAAGATTTGAATTTGAAAGGGTGGAAGTTGATTGGATGGAAGAAGAGGTGGAGTGGAGAAGTGGGAAAGATTTTTGGGGAAGAGGAGTGATGGGAAGTTATGACAAAAGAAAGGCTGCCATGGGGAGCTGTGATTCACAACTCCCCGAGGATACGCGCGGCGTACCCTAGGGTACGCCCCGCGTGTCCTCTATGTGGCACTTATTGGGATTAATCGTGAGATACGCGGGGCGTATGGGGTTATGCGTCCCGCGTACCTTAAAATTTTTTGGATTAATGTGGGATTTGATTTTCTTTTGATTTTTTTTTTTTTTACAAATAATAAAAACTAGGCTAAAAATAAAATAAAAGCAAAAAATCAAAATACAAACGAAAATAAAATGTAGAACAATTACTTAAAAAGGAAAAAATAAAGAGAAGAGAAAAGAACAAAAATTTATAATTCATATAAACAAAAAGATTCGAGTAATTCAAACCGATGCTACGTTTATAGTCGAAGTAGCTCGACTTTCTCACGCTGCGGGTTAGGGCAAGATGTCCGGGTTGGAACTTGACGGGTCCGAACTCCTATTGTTGAGGAGCGTTATTACTTGTCCGGATTCCCTATTCTTACCCCGCGGGTTCTGTTCGGTGTTCGCCGGGAGAGTCCCTAGTGGCCTTTCTTATTGTTGACGGTTTAGGTGGGCCACCTGGCGGCTAAGATCCCTACAAAACACTTCGCTATCGGAAAGACGGGTTAATATGTCCTTCAACAAGGACGTGACCGATTGGTCGTGTACATTGTTGGAAGGTGGAGCGTTCCGATTACCGGGCGCGGCTTGTGATTGCCCGAGCCCGTTTTCCCAAAATTCTTGCTCAAAGCCGGATGGGGGCCTCAACACGTTATTATTATTGCCATATAATAAGTTCGGGTGTTGGTACCGAGGCCTCCATCCGCCGTTATTATTATTATTATTATGGTGAGAATAGGAGTTCGGATGAGAATTATACCTTTGGTTGCCTCCTATATAACTTACGTTTTCGGCATCGCCGGTAAAAGGGCTACCGGCTTGGCAATTAAACGCATCATGATCTCCACCACAGTGAGTGCACATCAGGACCTGCACACTTTTATTGAGGCTCAATTGGGCGATCAACGAGTCAAGTTTCTTGTTCATTTCCGCTATGGAGCTTTTCGGAGCCTCTTTCTCCACAGCGAACGTCTAGTGTCGCGACGGGCCGGCAAGCCGATCCTCTTGCCATTGCACACTTTTCCTTGCGAGCTCATGAATGAGCTTGTAGGCCTCACTAGCTGACTTCCGAAATAGATCCCCACCTGCAGCGGAATCAACAGTCGCACGGTTAATGGGGGTTAACCCATGGTAAAAAGTGCTTACCAAGTCGTGCTTTGGGATGTCATGGTGGGGGCAGTTTCGGAGCAACTTTCGGAACCTAGCCCAAGCTGCGTGAAGGGCCTCGCATTCCAACTGCTTGAAGGATGTGATATCGGTCCGTAACTTGACTGTTTTGGACGGCGAAAAATAGTAGGAAAGGAACTCCTTTTTGAGCTCTTCCCATGACGTGATGGATCCCGCCTCTAATGAGTGTAGCCATTCCAACGCCTATCCTGTCAATGAAAAAGGAAAAAATTTTAGTCTCACAGCCTCAACGGGAACACCATTTTACCGAGAGGTATCGGCACACATAAGAAATTTATCCAAATGTTCGTTGGGGTTCTCATGGAGTTCCCCTCCGAATTGACCACATTGTTGTATCAGTTGGATCATGCTGGTCTTGATCTCGTATGTGTTGGTCGGGATTGTGGGAGCGACAATACCATTACGATTCTAGGGGCGATGCGGAGCGAGGATTTCCACCATCGAACGCGTATCATTTCCCTCGCGGATGTTGTTTACGTGTGGCCTTTGGTTTCCGTCGGGTTGGTTGACCTCGGCGTTGGGGTTTTCCATTCTCTCTTTTCGAATCCTACAAAGACTACGTTCAATTTCGAGATCAATAGGAATAAGAGAATCACTTTTCGATCGGGTGTGCATAAAGTAAAAAGAAGTATAAAAGGTTATCAACAAGAAAGAATAATGTTAGTCAAGGTATATATAAACAATTTATACAAAAAGAATGCTTAAACTAACAATGAAACATTTTTGTCTAATATTGTAGGAGATTATAAATCCCCGGCAACGGTGCCAAAAACTTGATAGCGCGACGCCTAGTGGTAGAGTTTCTACGACGAAATGTATATATTATGAGTGCGGACTCTATGTCTATGAATGTGATCTTTATAAATTGCTCTTGACTCTACTTAGACGCTACGACTACTTAGGGGCAAGTGTACCCTGTCGTATCAAGTAATAATCCGGTTAAGACTGGGTATCGAATCCACGGGATTTATAATTACAAGTATTAGACGACTCAGTTTCGTATGTTATTTAAGCGACGATTACTTTGGGATGAAGTAAGACACAACTACACACTATTCCTAACTATTGGCGACATAGATTTATGTAGCTAAAACCCTATGAAGTGGGATGAATATCGATAAGTTATAACCACGATAAATAATGACTCTAAATGTTTATGGATAATAATTTACTCTTGCAAAGACGACTAAGTATAGTAGGACCGACCCGTGAAGCACTTAGACTACGTAATTCCTAGTCAAGACGTGTCTAATGCGGGGGAATTAGAAACTAGGGCCCGTAAGTTCCGTGGTTTGTCAATTCCTACGGTTTCCGGTTTGTCACTTCCAGTAGGGCAACACCTATATAACTCCCTAAGGATAGCCCGAATGGCGTCGGAAATCGCGTTCTCCTACACAATAATCAATTATCAATATCAAAAAAAGTAGCAAACACTAACACGTAAAGGGAAATAGAGATTATAAATCATGAAATTATAAATATGAAATGTATATAAATGGAATACAACCAAGCCTAGTACATAGGAAGAGTACAAGCTAATTAGCACGTAAAAGGGGAGAATCCGCCCTTGAAACTAGCTAACCGGACTCAAAGCCGTCCCCTAGGTCGTGGAGGTGGAACTCTCGAGCTTGGTGACGAATGGTGGAGCGGAACTTCGATGGAATGCCAAAACAACCGAACAAGCTCTCGAGGTGGAGAGTTTAGCTACAAAAACTGAATCTATACTACAACAAGTAACAAAACAAGTATACTTGCTCTCTAGTATGTAATTATCTCTTGGTTGGTTTCAAATGAAGTTCAAGAGCTTCATATTTATAGACATCAAGCAAGGGCAAGTTTGTAATTTCACAAAGTACAAGTATTGAGCAACATTATTTGGTGCAGAAATCCCATGATACGCCCCACGTGAAGTGGTCTACGCCCCGCGTAAATGCCGATTCCGTCAGAAATCTCCTGCATGTGGACCAATTCGTTGTCTTGTTGTCTCAAGCACGCCCTGCGTAAAAGGTTGTACGCCCCGCGTGTTTGAGTCTCTGAAGTTTTATTGCTTGAATTGGGGCTTTTACGCCGTGCGTAGCTGAAGTACGCCCCGCGTAAAAGAGTCTCTGAGTTTTTATCATTAAAGAATTGCTTGGTACGCCTCGCGTGTATGGTTATACGCCCCGCGTACGAAGAGTTGACTCAGGGGGCCAGTGCAGTCTGACTTTCAGGATTAGGCCAATTATTGCCGACATGTGTCATACACCCCGCGTAAAGTGGCATACGCCCCGCGTATTCTGAGTCAATTCCACATGGCTCCTGCGGATAAGGCAATTATTGCTGACACATGTTTCACGCCCCGCGTCAAGGATTATACGCCCCCCGTATTTGAGTAGATTTTTGCTCCTTGCTCGTACCTGAAATACAAATCTTGCGAGCCGAGTTAGCTTGACGTTTTTATTTTCTAAACTAGACAAAAGCATGGAAAATTAACAGAAAGTACGAGATTTATTTTTATTTCTTTATTTTATCAAAACACTTTATTTTTGTAATTAAACTTATTTATTTTATCCAAAATCAACCCGTAAATCACGCTAAAAGATAGGGGTAGAATACCCCTATCAACCCTCGCGACATCAAACATTTGCCGTGGAAGACGAGGCTCCCAAGATCTCCATGGTTGAGATGAATAAAAAGCTAGACGCCTTAATGGCCCAAATGAGCCTCAAGAATACAGCACAGGTCCTGATGTGCTCGCATTGCGGTGGTGACCACCATGGTAAAGATTGTCAAGCCGGAAGCCCTTTTACCGGCGATGCCGAGAGCGTAAGTTATGTAAGGGGGAAACCAAGGTACAATTTTAATTATAACTCCTACCATAACTCGAATGCTTATCACCACCGTAATAATAATAACAACGGATGGAGGCCTCAACACCAACACCTGAATTTGTCTTATGGCAACAATCAGAATGTGTTGAAGCCCCCATCCGGATTCCATAATGAATACAAGGAGCAAGGTTTGGGCCAATCCCCCAACGCCCAAGGAGGACAAAGTTCTCAACCTCCTAGCAATGCGCAAGACTCTACGGTAATTAATCTCCTTAAGGAAATATCTTCCCGTCTTGTTGACAATGAGGCTTTTTGCAGGGATTTGGGACATCAAGTGGCCCAATTGAATCACCAACAACAAGAGAGACAACATGGGTCTCTCTCGACTAACACCGAACAAAACTCGAGGCCCAATAACTGGGAGACCGCACAAGTAATAACTCTCCGTAGTGGTAAGGGTTTGGAACCACCGGTTCCGAAGGCGATTCCAACCGCTCCAAAGGTAAGTGACGAACCAGAAGTGGTAAGCAACCCCGGTTCGGATCCGAAACCCATGACTTCCTCGGATAAGAATGAGAATGTGTGTGATCCAATTGGGGCTTACGTACCGAAGCTCCCTTTTCCGCAACGACTTAAAAAGGAAAAATTGGATCACCAATATGGCAAGTTTTTGGAAATCTTTAAGAAACTTCACATTAACATCCTGTTTGCGGAGGCATTGGAACAAATGCCCACCTATGCAAAGTTTCTTAAAGAAATCCTCGCCAAAAAGAGGAAGTTAGAACACAATGAAATGGTAGCACTAACGGAGGAATGCTCCGCAATTATAACGAATAAACTCCCGCCTAAACTCAAAGATTTAGGAAGTTTTTCTATCCCATGCACGATTGGTAATATTGAGTTTAGTAGAGCTTTATGTGATTTAGGTGCTAGTATCAATCTAATGCCTTTGTCTGTTTTTAGGAAGCTCGGCTTGGGAGAGCTAAAGCCTACCAATATGACGCTTCAATTGGCCGATAGATCCATTGCCCGGCCAAAAGGAGTTGTGGAGGATGTCTTAGTGAAAGTGGACAAGTTCATTTTCCCCGCCGATTTTTTGGTGCTCGACATGGCGAAAGAAGATTCGGTACCGATCCTCCTAGGACGACCATTTCTTGCAACGGGTAGGACTCTCATTGATGTCCACGAAGGTAAGCTTATTCTATGGTTGCAAGATGAGGAGGTAGTGTTTAACGTATACAACTCCATGAAATTCCCGTCTCATACCATGGAGGATTGTAACTTTTTAAATTCCGTAGACTCTATTGATCTGTTTGTTGAGGATTTTTGTGATAGGTCTTCCGTGGAATCCTTTTCGGATACAAATGGTAATGAGAATTTGGATGAGGAGCCATTGAAAAAACCGTTTGAATACTCCTCCAAGATAGAACAATGTCTGTTGGCAAGGAGCCGGTTCGAGGGTTTGGACCGGGATAGCAAAGCAAAACCAAAGTCGTCTCTCGAAGAGCCTCCGACTTTGGAACTTAAACCCTTGCCTCCTAATTTGAAATATGTGTTTTTGTAACCTCCTAGTTTCTTACTCGTTGTTATATCTTCACTTTTGACAGAGGAAATGGAGGAAGCATTAATTGCGGAATTACAAAAACACAAAGGCGCATTTGGATGAACCATTCACGACATTAAAGGGATTAGCCCCACCATTTGCACACACCGCATCTTTATGGAGGACGAAGTCAAACCCTCCGTGCAGCCGCAACGACGACTTAACCCCAACATGAAAGAGGTAGTGAAGGCCGAGGTAATCAAACTCCTCGACGCAGGTATAAGATAGTCCATGGGTTAGTCCGGTCTAATGCGTTCCCAAAAAAGGGGGCACTACGGTAACGGAAAATGATCAAGGGGAATTAATTCCCACAAGAAAAGTAACAGGGTGACAAGTATGCATTGATTATAGGAAACTTAATGAAGCCATCCGAAAAGATCATTTTCCCTTGCCGTTCATTGACCAAATGTTGGAAAGAATGGCGGGACACAAATTCTTTTGTACCCTCGATGGCCTATTCAGCTATATGCAAATCCCCGTTGATCCTTCGGATCAAGAAAAAACGACATTTACGTGTCCGTATGGGATGTTTGCATATAGGCAGATGTCGTTTGGGCTTTGTAACGCCCCCGCCGCCTTTCAATGGTGCATGACGGCTATATTCTCCGAGATGATTGAGGATTTCATGGAAGTCTTCATGGACGATTTTTTGGTTTTTGGGTCATCCTTTGAAATTTGTCTAAGCAATCTTGATAAGGTCCTTCAACGTTGTGAGGACACTAATCTCGCTCTTAGTTGGGAAAAGTATCAGTTTATGGCTCAAGATTGTATCGTGTTAGGACACAAAGTGTACGGGGAGGGAATCGCGGTCGATCCGGCCAAGGTTGAGGTAATTGAGAAATTGCCTCCACCAATCAATGTTAAAGGGATCTGGAGTTTCTTAGGTCATGCGGGGTTCTATAGGCGATTCATTAAAGATTTCTCTAAAATAGCAACCCCCTTGACCCAACTCCTCTTAAAGGATGCGAAATTTAGTTTTTCTTCCGAATGTTTAATTGCATTTAACACGCTTAAGGAAAAACTAGTTAACACACCCATCATGGTGAAACCCGATTGGAATCTCCCCTTTGAACTAATGTGTGATGCGAGTGATTTGGCTGTAAGTGCTTGTTTGGGCCAACGGATGGATAAACTTTTCCGCCCAATTTTTTATGCGAGCAAAACTCTCAACGAGGCCCAACAAAACTATTCCATTACGGCAAAAGAGATGCGTGCGGTAGTTTTTGCTTTCGATAAATTTAGATCATATCTTGTGTTATCAAAAATTATCGTATACACTGACCACGCAGCTCTTAAGTACTTAATGACTAAGCAGGATTCCAAACCACGGTTGATACGATGGATTCTCCTCCTACAAGAATTCGACATCGAAATCAGAGATAAAAAAGGAGTGGAGAATGTCGTGGCCGACCATCTTTCCCGGTTGCAAAGCGAGCAAGCCGAATCTCCGGAATTTGTGGAGATCAAGGAGACCTTTCCCGACGAGACACTCTATGCGGTAACACCTCTACCTTGGTATGCCGACATGGAAAACTACAAGGCCGGTAATATTCTTCCCCCGCACCTTACCTACGAGCAACGTAAGAAGTTCTTTCACGACGCTAAGCACTATTTTTGGGAAGAACCCTATTTGTTTAAATCTTGTGCTGATAATATTATTCGTAGGTGCATACCGGAAGAGGAGGTAAATCATGTATTACAAATGTGTCATACCTAAGAGCCGGGGGGCCATTTTGGCCTAAGTCGAACTATGGCAAAGGTTTTGCAATGCGGCTTTTATTGGCCTACCATGTCCAAGGATTCCCAAGACTTTGTCAAATCATGTGACGCTTGTCAACGGAGCGGGAACATCTCCCGTAAACATGAAATGCTCCAACAAGGAATCCTAGTTTGTGAACTTTTTGATGTTTAGGGGATAGACTTCATGGGACCTTTCCCTAAGTCGCATAACAACGCCTACATTCTCGTGGCGGTTGACTATGTCTCCAAGTGGGTGGAGGCCGTTGCCTTACCTTCAAACGACTCTAAGGTGGTAGGGAAATTTATAAAGAAAAACATCTTTACTCGGTTTGGAACCCCTCGAGCTATCATTAGCGATGGGGGTTCCCACTTTTGCAACCGCCAATTCGATCAACTCTTACATAAATACGGGGTTGCACACCGAGTTTCCACACCCTACCATCCGCAAACTAGTGGGCAAGTTGAGGTTTCTAACCGCGAATTAAAACGTATTTTGGAAAAAACGATTAGCTCCTCTAGGAAAGACTGGAGCCTAAAGCTCGATGACGCTCTTTGGGCCTACCGCACGGCGTTTAAAACGCCCATCGGAATGTCGCCCTATCGCTTAGTTTTCGGGAAATCATGCCACCTACCGGTGGAATTAGAGCATAAGGCATATTGGGCTCTGAAATTTTTAAACTTTGATGTGCAGGTTACAGGGGAACAATGTCTCCTCCAACTCAATGTCCTTGATGAACTTCGTCTAGGTTCGTACGAAAATGCCAAACTTTACAAGGAAAGTACGAAAAAATGGCACGACAAGCACGTGCAAATCCGGGAGTTCAACAAGGGGGACCAAGTTCTCCTATACAATTCCTACCTCCGTCTGTTCCCAGGGAAATTGAAGAGTCGGTGGTTGAGACCGTACACCGTTATCAACGCCCACTCATCCGGAGCGGTCGATATCCAAGGTTCCGACAACGCAACCCACCGGGTGAACGACCACCGTCTGAAAATATATCACGGAGGAGCTCTTCCACAACATGGCGAAGCCACATTCCTCCGAACACCGTAAGCACGCACGCACGACAGTCGAGCTACTCCGACTCTAAACGTAGCCTCGGTTTGCATTTCTCAAACCCTTTGTATATATGTATTATATCCGTTTTTCCCCTTATTTTTATTTTTTTTTTCTTTCTTCGAATGCATTTTCCTTTTCTTTCAAAATTATTCTTTTTCTTTCACGATCGTTTCATCTCTTTTCCATAAAAAACCACGAAAAAACAAATCCCTCACTAATCCAAAACAAATACACGGAGCGTACACACCAATACGCCCCGCGTAGCCGAGCTTCTGCTTCTTTTTTAGTGCTCAAACACACGGCTACGTGGGGTGCCGCACTTTCCACGACCCGCGTCCATAGTCAACTGCAGTCAACGAACAAATAATAAAGGCTACACAGGGCGTGCCCCTTCTACGCCCCGCGTGTCCTCGGGGAGTTGCGGATTGTAACTCCCCATAACAACTTTTTCTCTTTCCCAAACATTTTTTCCACTTCCACACTCATCCTCCTCTCACATCCAATCACCCCTAGTCTTTTCAAATTCAAATTTCTTTAACTTCCCTCTCCATTAATTTTGCCTTTAACCACCCTCTTCATTAGCCTTTAAAAAACCATAAAAACATTAACCACCAATTAAAATCCATAAAAATTCAAAATATCTTTGAAAACCGAAAAAAATGTTTCTACTTCTGTCTTCTACGCGGGGCGTACCCCCATGCACGCCCCGCGTCCTACCCATTCTCCCCCTTATTTTGGCCAGAAGGAATGGCATGCGCGGCGTGCTCCCCCGCACGCCCCGCGTGCCTTGCCATTTTTTGCACCGAATAAGATCAGGAGGTGGGATACGCGTGGCGTGGCCCCTTCACGCCCCGCATACCCCCCTGGGAATCCGAGATTCCTTTGGACTTCCACCTCCCCCTATATATACTCCTCCCTTTTTACTCACCTCCTCCCTTCCACTCAATCTAACTTCCCAAATTCCATCCTACTCTCACTCCCTCACTTTCACCATGACAAGAAGCAAGAGACCCGCTAGTGACCGTCCCCCGCAGTCCACTCGTGCACGTTCTTCTCGTGCCCACCAACACCAATCACCACCACCACCCGAACGGGAAGAAACACCACCACTCACCCGCCAATACAACGCTCCATTTCAACTTCTCACTGAAGCGGAGGTGGTCCAATACCACACCATCTCCCCTTCCACCGTCATGGCCCTCCCGTATATCAACCTCAGTGCTCTCGACCACTACGATGTTGGTCGTGCTTTCGAAGATCGCCTCCGCCCTTGGATGGCACGACCATTTTAGTGCGCGCCATCACGTGTACCTATCGTTGGTTCAGGAATTCTACACTACGCTTGTTTCTAATGGTGTTCCCGGTGCCGCCCTCTTCACCTTCCGGCTTCACAACCATCCCCACTCCATTGATATGGCCTGGATCCGCACGTATTTCACTAAACAAACGGATCTCGGCACCGCCCATTGGCCCTTCGATAATGCTGCCCGTGAATTCTGGGCCTCCATCACCGGCTTGGACACCTATGATGTCTCCAACCTCCACTCGGGTTAGCATCCGCGACCCCATCCTTTACCTCCTCCACCGCTTCATCAGCTATTATTTTACATGGAAGTTCGAGGCTAACAAGGTCAACAAACTTGAGCTTCTGGCTCTGTATTGTTCCGTGAACGGCCTCACATTCGACCTCTCCTACCTCGTTGCCACTATGCTCCACCAAATGCCAACCGGGAGTGTAGGAATAATAGGCTAACGTATAGCAGCGGAAATATAAAATTTTAACCTATTTCCATAAACCATAAGATCCGTTAACCGTTATTTCATATAAAGAGGGATAAGAAGAAATACCTTTTAGATATTCTATCTACCGTTGCAAACGAAGTGCCCATAACTCTTACTTCGAGTTCCCGAGCACATAACAAAACAAATATAAGATCAAGTTAGAATCAACTGTTGAATAGCAACCAAAATAGATTGCCTCTAATTAATCAACACAAGATCAATGATAAAGAAAGAAAGATGAAAATCAATTGAACAGAAGGAAGCCGTGGAAAATCTCGTCCTCGAACTGGGGGTCGAAATTCTCTCTCTTGCTCTAGGGTGGAATTCGAAATTCTCTAGGGGGTTTAGCTTGTGGATTTCGAAAATCCTATAAGGGGGGTTATTTATAATCTCTTGTATCTAATCCCTAGTTAGATAGAATTAGGTTATTGAAATAAGAATTCAATTCGGAATAGAATTCATAATCATTATCCATTAATATATCTAATATATAAAGGATAATAATAATAACCTTATTGGATAATAATAGGAGTACTATAATCTAATTAAAACTCCTAACTTATTTATCCTTTAATTAATTTAATTCATAATCCTAATCTAATTAGGATTGATAAAATCAAAATAATTATTTATGTATTTACCATACATAAAATCGCCCCCCTCTAGTGAATGGGCCTTATTGGGCCCAGTTGGGCTTCCATCAATTAATTAACATCTGTCTCTCTTTTGGGTTCCAAGTCTTATGTGTGACCCATTAGGTTCTTATTGCTTCTAGCCGTATGCAACTATTAAAATTAATTTTCAAAGAATTATATTTAATCTTTGCATAATGGAATGATGTACAAAATATGTGATTAGCAAGTACGTAATCATTCCCCTAGAGCTATAAGAAGACATGTTGATTCTGTCGTTGACCTTTCAGTATTAGTTACGGTATAATTCGATCCTTTATCAACTACATCCTTGAACTGAATCTTATGACTATGGATAATGTCAAGTCACATATAGCGAGACGTTCGTTTTACTTGTACAGGCCGAGTCAACTCAAAATAGATAGGTTAAGTGAAATCTGTATTTCAAGTCTTAAGCTATCACCTTGCAAGGATTTAGAGTCGAGTCTTCCACAAGCGATCCATGGACATATCTCCCATTTATCGGAAGTGATAAATGCTCAATCCAATATATAACGATCCCGCAATCACTTCTTGTGATACCCAACGTCTGCTGTTCACACCCCAGAGTCATCTCTGTTAAGGATCGTGTTACACCAGAGTCAAAGCGTCACATTCCGTAATCCAGAATACCAATTAACATTCCTTTGAGTCTGAGGATTATTTACACCTATTAATACCAATGAGATGAATATGTGACAAGGATGAATCTACCCATCCTGTTATCTCAAGTCGGGTCCCCAATCCTAATGAACTACTTTTCATCGGATCCATGTAACTGTCCAGATATCTGTATATATGAAGCTTGTGAGATCAGCTTTCTGTCGGACAAAAGACATTGTTGCATGCAAGTCTCAACAGTGATATATCAATCCTAAACATATCACTTGACTTGGGGTGGTTTTAAGTTTATTAGTTTATTATAAAGTTTTGTCTCACTTCATGCTTGTATGAACACTTTATAATCACTTTAAAACAAACTTACGGATTTCCTTTTATTAGACTTTATTCAGTGCTTAAAAGGGATTGCCATTATATAGTTATAAAACATATATCTCATTAAAATAAATGATATAAAGAACACTTCATTAAGTTTGTATCCTAGAACAATTGTCTATAGGACACTAAACCCCAACGTACTCCCATTTGGACTAAAGCCAATTGTTTCTATAACTTATCCTAGTAGAAGTTAGATGACGATCATGTACTTTCTGGGTTAAGGGCTTTGTCAACCGATCTGCAACGTTGTCCTCTGTAGGTACTCTTTCTATTCTCACATCTCCTCTTGCCACAATTTCTCTTATAATGTGGTATCGCTTAAGGTAATGCTTGGACGCATTATGAGACCGTGGTTCCTTTGCTTGCGCAATGGCTCCATTGTTATCACAATAATAGTGTAATGGGATTTACAATGTCAGGCACCACACCAAGTTCTGTAATGAACTTTCTAATCCAAACCGCTTCCTTTGCTGCTTCCGCAGCTGCGATATACTCTGACTCGGTCGTAGAGAAAGCTACGCTTCCCTGCTTGGAACTCTTCCAACTGACCGCGCCCCTATTCAAGATAAACAGGTATCCTGATTGGGATTTAAAATCGTTCTCATCTGTGAGATGACTTGCATCTCAAAATCATTCTATTTTCAGATCCCCTTCTCCGTACACTAGGAACATATCTTTAGTTCTTCTCAAGTACTTAAGAATGTTCTTGATGGCAATCCAGTGCTCGTCTCCCGGATTTCCTTGGTAACGACTCGTTACAGATAACGCGAACGCTACATCAAGTCTAGTTCATAGCATAGCATACATAATCGAACCGATTGCGCTGGCGTACGGGACTACAGCCATGCGCTTCTTATCATCATCGGTTTTAGGACATTGATGATTGTTTAACTTTACTCCATGTAGCATGGGTAAGTTACCTCATTTCGATTCAAGCATGCTAAACCGCTTTAGCACCTTTTCGATGTATGTAGCCTGTGAAAGACCAAGCAGTCTTCTTGATCTATCTCTGTAGATCTTTATACCAAGTATATAAGCTGCTTCACCAAGGTCTTTCATTGAGAAGTTACCAGATAACCATACTTTTACCGACTGTAGCAGAGTATGTCATTTCCCATTAGTAATATATCGTCCATATATAATATTAGAAATGCTACAGAGCTCCCACTTGCTTTCTTGTAAATGCAAGCTTCTTCGCAATTTTGTTCGAAACCAAATTGTTTTATGGTTTCGTCAAAACGCTTGTTCCAGCTTCTAGATGCTTGCTTGAGTCCATAAATGGATCTCTGAAGTTTGCAAACCTTGTTTGCATCCTTTGATATGAAACCTTCAGGTTGCATCATATATACATCCTCAAGCAGGTTTCCGTTTAGGAAAGCTGTTTTCACATCCATTTGCCAAATCTCGTAATCGTAGTGAGCGACAATAGCAAACATTATTCTGATTGATTTGGACATAGCCACAGGAGAGAAAGTTTCGTCATAATCAATTCCTTGCTTCTGACGATATCCTTTCGCTACTAACCTAGCTTTGTAGGTGCTAACCTTTCCATCCATGTCTGTCTTCTTTTTGAAGATCCATCTGCACCCATTGGGTTTTATCCCTTCGGGTGGATCAACCAAAGTCCACACTTGGTTGGTGTACATGGAATCCATTTCAGAATCCATGGCCTCAAGCCATGCTTTAGAATCTGGACTAGTAAGAGCCTCTTCGTAGTTTTCGGGTTCGTCGTCTAACACGGGAACCTTGTCATCATCTCCCACTAGAAAACCATATCTAACTGGGAGTTCACGAACTCTTTGTGATCTACGAATAGGCGGCACTACAGTCTCATCTAATGGGATTGTTTTGGGTTCCTCAATCGCTTCTGTTGTTTCAGTTGGTGTTTATTGTTCATGAACTTCATCAAGTTCAATCATGCTTCCCTTTTCTGTGTCTTCGAGAAACTCTTTCTCTAAGAAGGTTGCGTACTTGGATACTATCACTTTCTGATCATCTGGATGATAGAAGTAATATCCCATAGTTTCCTTAGGGTATCCAATGAAGAAACGTTTATCAGATTTAGAATCTAGTTTGTCAGACGCAATGCGTTTGACAAATGCTGAACAACCCCATACTCTCATGAATGAGAATACGAGTTTCCTACCAACGAACAATTCATATGGTGTGGAACTAGCGAATCTAGTTGGTACTCGATTTAGGGTGAAGAGGGCGGTTTCCAAGGCATAGCCCCAGAATGTCTTTGGAAGTAATGCTATGCTCATCATGGATCGTACCATATCTAGTAGGGTACGGTTCCTCCTCTCGGATACACCATTGTGTTGTGGTGTATAGGGAGGTGTCCATTGTGAGCAAATCCCACATTCAGTTAGATAATTCAGAAAATCATCTGAAAGATATTCGCCACCTCGATCGGATCGAAGTGTCTTTATTTTCTTTTCTAGTTGATTTTCCACTTCATTTTTGAAGCATTTGAATTTCTCAAAAGCTTCGGATTTGTGCTTCATCAAGTAGATATAACCATATCAGGTATGGTCGTCTATGAAGCTAATGAAGTATATGAATCCTCCTCTTGCTTGGACTGACATAGGACCGCATACATCTGAATGAATAAGTCCTAGAGTGTCCGATACACGTTCACCTTTATTGCTAAAGGGTGTCTTTGTCATTTTGCCTTTTAAACATGCTTCGCACGTTTCCAATGATTCAGGATCAATTGAATTTATAAGCCCATCTTGATGTAGCTTAAGCATGCGTCTTTTATTTATATGGCCTAAACGACAATGCCACAAGTAAGTTGAATTATCTAGCTTATGTCTTTTGGTATCAATTGCGAAAACAGAAATTTTGTCATCTAACACATAAATCCCATTTTGTGATATTCCTGAAAAATAGAAAATCGAATCTCTATAAAAATCGCAATGTTTGTCTTTTATTGAAATATGAAAACCGTCGTCAACAAGACGGCTAATAGAAATAATGTTACGATACATTTGCGGAACATACAAACAGTTCCTTAATTCTATTACAAGCCCATAGGGCAAATTTAAAACATAATCTCCAATTACGAGGGCGACAACTCTTGCTCCATTTCCTACTCGCAAGTTTATGCTTCCTTTCTTCAATTCCTTAGTCTGATTTAGTTCCTGCATATTTGTACAAATATGAGATCCGCATCCGGTATCAAGTACCCAAGATTCAGACTGTGAAATTGTATTTATTTCAATATAAAACATACCAGATGTTGAAGTCCCGGCTTCTCCCTTCTTGAGGGTAGCTAGGTACAAAGAACAATTTCTCTTCTAATGCCCCACGTCACCACAATAGTGGCACCTTCCTTTGGGCTTCTTCAATTCCTTTCCCTTTGTTTCGGTGAGCATAGCCTCCTTGCCTTTATCAGGATGGTTTGGATCGGGAGAGATCCCTTTCCTTTTCTTTGATCCTTTAATAGCAAGGGCCGGTATCTCCTCGTTTTATTTTATATTGGGCTCGACTGTCTTGAGCATATTTGCAAGCTCTTCAAGAGAGGGTTGCAAGCCACTCATTTGGTAGTTCATGATGAACTGTGAGTAACTCTCGGGGAGGGACTGAAGAAGTAAGTTCTCACTTAGTTCACGGTCCATCGCATCTCCAATACTAGAAAACTTGGTGATAAGGCTGATCATCTTGGCACAATGTGCCATTATAGATGTGCCCACCTGCATCTTGCATCTATATAACTGCTTTGTTATTTCGAAGCGTTCGCACCGAGTTTCATTCACAAATAACTCTTTCAGGTGCTTGACCATGGAATAGGTATCCATATCTACATGCAGTTGCCTTTTTACTTCCGGTGTCAAGGATGCAAGTATGATGTCTCCAGCTTGATCGTCATCAGCCTTATGCTTCAAGTAAGCATAAAATTCTTGGTAGGGAGCATCATCCTTTGGGTAAGGGGGTATCGGCGTATCAAGTACATACCCTTTCCTCTCGAACTTCAAAACAATTTTGAGGTTGCGATACCAGTCGGTGAAATTTGAACCGTTCAATTTGTTATCGGTAAGTATGTTTTGCAGATTGGTGTTAGTCATGATTTTAAGAGTGATTATATAAACCTGAGAGTGAGAAAGAGTAAACGTATGTTATTCATTTGCTTTAAAGTATATCAATCTAAAATTATAGGCCTTTTGTTTATTTTAGATTGCTCCCACTATTTTGCCAAATTAATAGTCTTCCATATTAATTCGAAGAATTTCACAAATCCTTTAGTGAGCTAGGATCCTAACTCCTGAGATTTCGCCTTGAGTTTACCCAACAAGCTAGTCTCATTCGTTAGGTAGATTCATGTAATCAATCACATCTTAAATGTGATTCCTAGGTTATTGGGTTACTAACCACATTAGTAACTAATATGCTATTCATATTAATCCCAACCGTATTGCCCATTAGTTTATGAAAACATGAGTTTACCCATCCAATTATCATAATCTAATTTAAGTATTACCCCATATTCATGAAAAGTGATTTTCGATAATTCAGGTGTTACCGTAAGACCCCGAGCTTGAGTTTACCCAACAACCCAAAGGCCCTCAGTACTGCCGGCTGAATTATAATATTAGGGAGGGACAACCGATTTTAATAACTTACATTGGCGTTATGGACATGAGGGATTTTATTTTAGGTCTCATAATCTAACTTAGTCTTGATTTGCTTTAGCATATATCAGACACATACATTGGCGTTATGGACATATCATCTAAATTATTACGTCGAGCTAGAGACGGAATAAAAGGGCAAACCTAAGGAAATACTAATTATTACATATTTCTCTCTAGGTCCTCCGTCTTCTCCATGGCGCCTTGAAATTACATATTAATTTCTATACTACTAAAGAAAACTTCAATTGAATTGAAGAGAATTGGATGAGAGGAGAAATTACAGTAGACAGTAGAAAGGCAGGACGCGCATGCCCTATTTCAAAAATACCAAAAGACTAAAAGAGGGTCCAAATATGTCCATAACTCCAAACATGCATAGACTCAATTAAATAAATTTAATTGGTTGATTACATAACTATTTTATGTAATATTTATGTTAATCACATTAACTTATCAAATTAACTTTCATCAAATTTTACTTCTAATAGTTTCGTATCTTCTATATTAATCTTTAGATTAATACAACTATACAAAACTTTAATTATGCACGTTCCAATTATTTTGATTTTAATTCATTTAATACTTTTGATTTACAAATAGGTAAAACAAACTTTTTAAATAAATTTTCATTTGATAACCAAAATAGAAAACTATCAATTTTTGAAACATATATATTTAATTATATATAAAACTGATTTTAAACAATTTAAAATTTAAGTAGGTCTCGGGCCGGGCCCGAGGTTGGGCTGCTGCCGATTGGCAGCAGCCCCAGGGCGGCTGAAGCGCCGCTGCCTTGCGGCAGCGGCGGCCAGGCGCCGCGCGACAGTGGCCGGTCGCGCCGCGAGGCACGACTCGAGCTGCTGTCGCATTTATTTTTTTTAATAATTTTAAATATATATATATATATATATATATCAGTTCTAAAACGGTTTTAAAACGATTTTCAGAAAATAGGAAAACCTACTATAGATTTCCGTTTTATCTTTAGAATTAATAAAACTGATTTTATCAATCTAACTATAAAACCAATAGATTTTGTTATAATGATTATCAACCAAAATAATTAGGAACATACACATAATCTATTTTAATTAACAAGTAATTAAAACTTATTTATCTTTAGGATTAATTAATCAAAAACTATTTGTTAATTAACCTAACAATAAATATTTATTCAATCCTATTGAAAAACTTCTAAATTTTCATATATGAAATAACGGATTTAACGATGGCTCTGATACCAATGTAGGAATAATAGGCTAACGTATAACAACGGAAATATAAAATTTTAACCTATTTCCATAAACCATAAGATCCGTTAAGCGTTATTTCATATAAAGAGGGATAAGAAGAAATACCTTTTAGATGTTCTATCTACCGTTGCAAACGAAGTTCCCACAACTCTTACTTCGAGTTCCCGAGCACAGAACAAAACAAATATAAGATCAAGTTAGAATCAACTGTTGAATAGCAACCAAAATAGATTGCCTCTAATTAATCAACACAAGATCAAGGATAAAGAAAGAAAGATGAAAATCAATTAAACGGAAGGAAGCCGTGGAAAATCTCGTCCTCGAACTGGGGTCGAAATTCTCTCTCTTGCTCTAGGGTGGAATTCGAAATTCTCTAGGGGGTTTAGCTTGTGGATTTCGAAAATCCTATAAGGGGGGTTATTTATAATCTCTTGTATCTAATCCCTAGTTAGATAGAATTAGGTTATTGAAATAAGAATTCAATTCGGAATAGAATTCATAATCATTATCCATTAATATATCTAATATATAAAGGATAATAATAATAACCTTATTGGATAATAATAGGAGTACTATAATCTAATTAAAACTCCTAACTTATTTATCCTTTAATTAATTTAATTCATAATCCTAATCTAATTAGGATTGATAAAATCAAACTAATTATTTATGTATTTACCATACATAAAATCACCCCCTCTAGTGAATGGGCCTTATTGGGCTCAGTTGGGCTTCCATCAATTAATTAACATCTGTCTCTCTTTTGGGTTCCAAGTCTTATGTGTGACCCATTAGGTTCTTATTGCTTCTAGCCGTATGCAACTATTAAAATTAATTTTCAAAGAATTATATTTAATGTTTGCATAACGGAATGATGTACAGAGTATGTGATTAGCAAGTCCGTAATCATTCCCCTAGAGCTATAAGAAGACAGGTTGATTCTGTTGTTGACCTTTCAGTATTAGTTACGGTATAATTCGATCCTTTATCAACTACATCCTTGAACTGAATCTTATGACTATGGATAATGTCAAGTCACATATAGCGAGACGTTCGTTTTACTTGTACAGGCCGAGTCAACTTAAAATAGATAGGTTAAGTGAAATCTGTATTTCAAGTCTTAAGCTATCACCTTGCAAGGATTTAGAGTCGAGTCTTCCACAAGCGATCTATGGACATATCTCCCATTTATCGAGAGTGATAAATGCTCAATCCAATATATAACGATCCCGCAATCACTTCTTGTGATACCCAACGTCTGCTGTTCACACCTCAGAGTCATCTCTGTTAAGGATCGTGTTACACCAGAGACAAAGCGTCACATTCCGTAATCCAGAATACCAATTAACATTCCTTTGAGTCTGAGGATTATTTACACATATTAATACCAATGAGATGAACAGGTGATAAGGATGAATCTACCCATCCTGTTATCTCAAATCGGGTCCCCAATCCTAATGAACTACTTTTCATCGGATCCATGTAACTGTCTAGATATCTGTATATATGAAGCTTGTGAGATCAGCTTTCTGTCGGACAAAAGACATTGTTGCATGCAAGTCTCAACAGTGATATATCAATCCTAAACATATCACTTGACTTGGGGTGGTTTTAAGTTTATTAGTTTATTATAAAGTTTTGTCTCACTTCATGCTTGTATGAACACTTTATAATCACTTTAAAACAAACTTACGGATTTCCTTTTATTAGAATTTATTCAGTGCTTAAAAGGGATTGCCTTTATATAGTTACAAAACATATATCTCATTAAAACAAATGATATAAAGAACACTTCATTAAGTTTGTATCCTAGAACAATTGTCTATAGGACACTAAACCCCAATAGGGAGGCGTGCCAAACTTGGGCTCGGGCACCTAGTCACTATTTTTGCCACCTCAGCCCTTGGCTCCGCCGCCCTTGACCGCCTTCGCCATTTAGAAGCCCGCCCCTTGGACAAAAACGCCTTCAAAACCCTCAAACGCCGTGCTTCCGGCCCGAGTGATAGTTCGGGGGCAAGCGAGCAACAAGAAGAGGACGGGTGGGACTCCGACCTCGGACTCAACTTTAGCCCACCCCCAACCACAACTTCAACTCCATCTACGCCCGGTTGGATCTTTTGGAGGGGAACCAACGACGTGATCGGGCCCACTTCGACTCCCGATTCGACGCCTTGGATGCTCGTCTTAACGCTTTCGAGGCCCAACGGCAAACGGATCGGGCTAACTTCGACACATTCACCCACACCTTCTTCACCCACTTTAACATACACGACCATCCTCCACCGCCTCCTCCCTAGTTTTCTTTATTTTTCATTTTTCCTGTTTTTATGTTTTTTCTATGTTTTTCATTTCCGTTTGTATGTTTTCATTTCTTGTTTCTTTTATTTTTCATCTTTTCGTATTGTACTCCCTTTTGTTTCGTTTAATATATGTTTCTCTTTGTGTTTGGTTTCGTTTATTTCCCCTTTCCGTGTTCGTTATTTCTGTTTTTGCGTGCGTTAATAATGTTCACGCGGAGCGTCCCCCTATGTACACCCCGCGTGCCTGAATAACCATTGAATAACGGCTTGATTTTCGGTCTACGCAGAGCGTCTCTTTGAGTACGCCCCGCGTATCCGCCTCTCTGACCCCAAATAACCTAAAATGCATCTCTTATGTGGGGCGCCCCCCTGCGTGCGCCGCACGTATGACCTGACCTCCAGGGTCCTTCTTCTCTTTAAATTCTATCTTTCTTTTTGTTTTTGTTTTCCTTTCTTTTGCGACGTCCTTGGAATAGACGTCATTTTCATAACGCAGAGGGTCGTGCAACCCCGCACTTACAGTTTGTTTTGCACTAACAAAAACAAAAATAAAAATAAAATAGACAAAAATAATTGAACTCAATTATTGGCTCATAAATCACCCAACACACTACCTTCTACGGACATTAATTAAAAGTTCCGTTATTTGTCGTTAAAGGTAAAAAACGTTGGAACATAAAGGATCGGTTTAATTAAGAAATTTTAGTCTTGATTCTGAAGTTATAGAATTTATGCAAAGCCTAGGTTCGTACTAAATAAAAGCATTGAGTCCTAACCCACAAGTTATCTCGATAATGAAATTTAAAAAGGCAATAAAAACAGGATGGTTGAAAGTTTGGCGAGAACGTGAAAGTACAAAATCTAACCCGAAATTCTTGTGAGGTATTTTTGAGCCTAAAAGAGTTCGTACGAGAACTCTATTTCTTTCACAACTTTTCGAGGGCTTTGACTTCGCTTGACTCATAGAGTTTGCATCTAATACCGGGTTAAGTACACTTATTTTGGTAAAAAGGGCAATAGATGATAAAACGAACCCACTTAGGCTAATTCTTTTCTTAAATTATTTTTCTCGTTTTCATTAACCTTTAGGAAACCCCCTCGAGCCTATTAACCGACTTCTTTGCTAATACCCTTTTAACATTTAACCCGTTTTCCTCTTGTTCAAATACCAACAAAATCAAATCGCACCAGAATTACCCGAAACAAGCCAAGGCCTTGACAAAGTAAGCACCATAAGCTTTCGAAATCGTTTTTGTGTTGCTCTCGAAACAAAAAGAAAAAGAAAAACACAATAAAGAGCAAAAAGGCATTCTCAAGCTCCACCCGAGCAATTTCAAGTTATATTTTACGAACTCGCTAAGGCCAAAATGAAAATACGGTGCAATCATCAAAAAAGTGTTTGAACTCGAGTTTTTATAAAAAAATTAACCACTAAAAAGCCACCCACATTACAACCCCCCTCCGGGTTCATTTTTAATATTGCCTAAACCATAACATAGGAGGAAAAACCCGGATGAAAATGCAAACTCAAAGTGACTTTGAGTAAGTGCAAATTAGACTGAAAAAACACCGACCCACCAAGATTTGAGCGTAAGAGTGAAATCCCTTGGTGAGGTACAATCGGGTTCTCAAAAGATAATCGGCACCCATTGATATTGCCTATTAAATTTGATCATGGAGGTTTTAAACAAGTTTTGGTCGCTCATTTGTTTGCATAGGTACTTGCCAAAAACTTTGCGTAAAACTTTAGCTTTGGAATCACGCACTTGGTAAAACCAACCGAAGGTTTGTTTCTTAATCATCTCAATCACTTGTCTTTCGATTTCTTTTACTTGAGGACAAGTAAAACTTTAAAGTCCGAGGAGGTTGATAGGGGCATTTTGTCCCTATCTTTTAGCGTGAATTACGGTCTATTTGTGGGCTAAATAAGTGAGTTTAATTGCAAAAACAATGTGTTTTTGATAAAACAACAAAATAAAAATAAATTTTGTGCTTTTGATATGTTTTCTTTGTTTTCAGTTAATTTCGGAAGAATAAACGTCAAGCTAACTCGACCGTCGAGAATTGTATTTCACAGGTACAAGTAAAGGAGCAAAACCCACCAGCCACGCGGGGCTCCCCTATCAATACGCGGGGCGTACAGGAGAAAATTCTGCAAAATATGTTCCAGGAGCTCAATTACGCGAGGCGTGCTTCAACCCACGCAAGGCGCCAGAGGCATGGTTCAAACAATAAAACTTCAGGAGCTCAATTACGCGAGGCATGCTTCAACCCACGCGAGGCGCCAGAGGCATGGTTCAAACAATAAAACTTCAGGAGCTTAATTACGCGAGGCGTGGTTCAACCTACGCGAGGCGTGGCTATGACAAAACAGTCTGATTCTGATCCACGCGCAGACAATTATCAACGGAATGGGCACCACGCGGGGCGCCTGCCTGGCCACGCGGGGCGTGTCCATGACATCAGGCCTGAATCTGACCCACACATAATCAATTATCAATAGAATAGGTCATCCACGCGGGGCGTGGTCCGAATAACAAGAATTGTATCTGATCCATTTGCAGAAATTTTTAACGGAATGGGCACCACGCGGGGTGCCTGCCTGGCCACGCGGGGCGTGTCCTGGAAAAAATACAGAAATTATGCAACTTGTGTATTTAAAATTTTACCCCCGAGTTTGTGTATAAGTAGGAGTGATTAGCACTCATTTTAGGCATTCAATTTCTCATGTATTAGAGTTCCTCACACCTTGAGAGCTTGTGCATTCTTCCCGTTACTCCGCCGAAGTTCCGCTCCACCCGCATTCACCAAGCTCGAGAGTTCCACCTTCAAGCCCCAAGAGACGATTTTGAGTCCGGTTAGCTAGTCTTAAGGGCTGATTCTTCTTCCCTTTTACTTGTTAATTAGTTTGTACTCTATCCATGTACTAGGCTTGATTGTATCCCATATTTTCGTATTCCACAGTTATAATACATGATTTACGATTTCGTTTTCACTATACGTGTTAATGTTTATTGCTTGCTTTGATACTCATAATTGATTATTGTGTAGGTTGTTTACGAACTCCGAAATCCGTTAGGAATCACATAGGTGTTGCCTCACCGACGTTGACAAACCGAAAACCGTAGGAATTGTATTTCGCAGGTACAAGTAAAGGAGCAAAACCCACCAGCCACGCGGGGCGCCCCTATCAATACGCGGGGCGTACAGGAGAAAATTCTGCAAAATATGTTCCAGGGGCTCAATTACGCGAGGCGTGCTTCAACCCACGCGAGGCGCCAGAGGCATAGTTCAAACAATAAAAATTCAGGAGCTCAATTACGCGAGGCGTGCTTCAACCTACGTGAGGCGTGGCTATGACAAAACAGTCTAATTCTGATCCACTCGCAGACAATTATCAACGGAATGGGCACCACGTGGGGCGCCTGCCTGGCCACGTAGGGTGTGTCCATGATATCAGGCCTGAATCTGACCCACACACAGTCAATTATCAACGGAATAGGTCATCCACGCGGGGCGTGGTCCGAATAACAAGAACTGTACCTGATCCATTTGCAGAAATTGTCAATGGAATTGGCACCACGCGGGGCGTGTCTTAGAAAAAATACAGAAATTATGCAACTTGTGTATTTACAATTTTACCCCCGAGTTTGTGTATAAGTAGGAGTGATTAGCACTCATTTCAGGCATTCAATTTCTCCTATATAAGAGTTTCTCACACCTTGAGAGCTTGTGCATTCTTCCCGTTACTCCGCCGAAGTTCCGCTCCACCCGCATTCACCAAGCTCGAGAGTTCCACCTTCAAGTCCCAAGAGACGATTTTGAGTCCGGTTAGCTAGTCTTAAGGGCTGATTCTTCTTCCTTTTTACTTGTTAATTAGTTTGTACTTTATCCATGTACTAGGCTTGATTGTATCCTGTATTTTCGTATTCCACAGTTATAATACATGATTTACGATTCTGTTTTCACTATACGTGTTAATGTTTATTGCTTGCTTTTATACTCATAATTGATTATTGTGTAGGTTGTTTACGAACTCCGAAATCCGTTAGGAATCATATAGGTGTTGCCTCACCGGCGTTGACAAACCGGAAACCGTAGGAATTGTATTTCGCAGGTACAAGTAAAGGAGCAAAACCCACCAGCCACGCGGGGTGCCCCTATCAATACGCGGGGCGTACAGGAGAAAATTCTGCAAAATATGTTCCAGGAGCTCAATTACACGAGGCGTGCTTCAACCCACGCGAGGCGTCAGAGGCATGGTTCAAACAATAAAAATTCAGGAGCTCAATTACGCGAGGCGTGCTTCAACCTACGCGAGGAGTGGCTATGACAAAACAGTCTGATTCTGATCCACGCGCAGACAATTATCAACGGAATATGCACCACGCGGGGTGCCTGCTTGGCCACGCGAGGCGTGTCCATGACATCAGGCCTGAATTTGACCCACACACAGTCAATTATCAACGGAATAGGTCATCCACACGGGGCGTCTGCCTGGCTACGTGGGGCGTGGTCCGAATAACAAGAACAATACTTGATCTGTTTGAAGAAATTGTCAACGGAATGGGCACCATGCGGGGCGCCTGCCTGGCCACGCGAGGCGTGTCCTGGGAAAAATACAGAAACTATGCAACTTATATATTTACAATTTTACCCCCAAGTTTGTGTATAAGTAGGAGTGATTAGCACCCATTTCAGGCATTCAATTTCTCATGTATTAGAGTTCCTCACACCTTGAGAGCTTATGCATTCTTCCCGTTACTCCACCGAAGTTCCGCTCCACCCACATTCACCAATCTCGAGAGTTCAACCTTCAAGCCCCAAGAGACGATTTTGAGTCCGGTTAGCTAGTCTTAAGGGCTGATTCTTCTTCCCTTTTACTTGTTAATTAGTTTGTACTCTATCCATGTACTAGGCTTGATTGTATCCCGTATTTTCGTATTCCACAGTTATAATACATGATTTACGATTCCGTTTTCACTATACGTGTTAATGTTTATTGCTTGCTTTGATACTCATAATTGATTATTGTGTAGGTTGTTTACGAACTCCGAAATCCGTTAGGAATCACATAGGTGTTGCCTCACCGGCGTTGACAAACCGGAAACCGTAGGAATTGACAAGACACGGAACTTACGGGCCCTAGTTTCTGATCCTAAGTATTAGAGTCGCCTTAAGGGGAAATCACGACTCTAAGAACCTCACGGAGTTGTTCGGTCTATTAATAGTCATATTTGCAAGAGTAAAACCAGTAATCGTTTATATTCCGTGTCATTTATCATAGGTTGTAACTTATCATCACCCGTATCATTCGAAGAGGGGCTCGAAACACATGAAAATTGTCTCACCCATAGTTTAGGAGTAGTTTATAGTTGTTACCCAACCACTAAAGTATTCACCGCTTAAATAACGTGTAAAACCGAGTCGTCTAATACTTGTAGTTATAAATCCCGCGGATTCGATACCCGGTCTTAACCGGATTATTACTTGATACGACGGGGTACACTTTCCCCTACGTTGTAGCATCTAGTAGAGTCTAAGCATTTAGAGAGATCATATCCATAGCCCTAGCACACACTCATCATTATATTTCATCACTCTACCGAATACGCATCAATAAGTAGTCTACTTATTTGATTCATCAGTTCACTTTCGATCAAGAAATATAATAAACCACATAGAGAATGACAGCCACCATGTCTTTGGTTTATAATATTGATCTGCAATTGGTAAGAGACAATGAGAGATCATCCACTAGGGTTCACATCTCCTTGAGACGACTGGAATAATTCGTATCAGTTAGGGACAGTAATTGTTTGCTAGAACCAACTTACGGTCATTGGGCTTCAGGTCCATGACTTACTGAGGATGGACCCTTAGGATCATGCACACAGAACTGCAGGAATGAAACATAATCATTAAATACATGTAATGTATTTAATCGGAAAGAACATGTTAATTAATTGTCAATTAATTAACAATAGAGAGTAATTGTTTTTGTGTTAAATAACAAGTTAATCAATTTAGTATTTAAATTGATTATAGTTAATGAATAAATTTTCTAATTTAATTAATTAACCAATTCATTAATTAGATTGCATCGAATAATTTATTTTTATTTTTTTTGGTAGGAAAAAGTTTAGGTAAGGGTAGGTCTACCCACTCCCAAGATCGAATAATTTATTAATGGAACTCATAATGCAATTTTAGTTCTTTTGGACATTAATTACAATTGTGGATTATTCTGATTAAACCAAATTAGTATGATTGAATTAAATAAATATTCTAGGGTTTTATTTATGAGATTGTATTAATTAGGAGTTAATTTGTAATAAACCAAAATTAAACTAAACCTAGTTAGGAAAGGTGTTTGAGGTGCAATTAAAAAATTATTCCAACCCTAACCCATATACTGAGATTTTCGGCCAGCCCTTTTGCTCCCTAATCTCTGTGTTCGTCGATTATGTTATTGATTCGGCTATCACCGTTTTCGTTCCATTTGATTTGGTGCACGAGCCCTTTGGAGAATCACGTGACTTATGGATTTCTTCAGTAGTCTCTAGAAGAGGCATAACCCACAATTTTTTGATTTTTCTCAAGAAAAGCATTTTAAGGTTTAATCTGTGGCAGTCTAACACGGTCTACAGATTCTATAAATTTGAAATGGTAGCTTTTTCTGCTACGCTTCGTTATTTTTCTACGATGAATCCCCAACAGTGGTATCAGAGCTACGACTCGTTAGATTGATTAGTATATCTTTATGTTTAATTAATTGATTTTTTTTGTGATTAATTGATAAGTGGAACTGAAGAAGTGTATGACCATACCCTTGTTCAAGTTTTGAAACTGAGTTTAATTATTATATGTTTATGTTTGATTAATTGATTTTTCTGTGTTGGAAAAAAATTAAAACAAAATATATGTTTTCTGACTTGGATTCAGGATTCAAGGGTGAACTGATGAATATCGAGATCAGGGCATAAGTTTTTGAATCCGTGTGGTTAGGTCGGGGTGCCGTGACGGCACTGGTATCTTTGGGACTGTTCGACCAGCCCCTGATTATAATTTTCATGAAAGAAAAAGGTAGAGTTTGTATTAGAAAATAATGTTACAATAAGAGAAAGAATTTAAAGTTTACTTTTTTTAGTATAACTATTTTGATCTATATCAATCAAGGTTGCCTTGACTTCTTAAGGGTCTCAAATCGGCTAACCTAGGGATCTCGGTGTGCTTGACTAGCCTCAAACCGAGTAAGCAGATTAGTTAAAGAACATTGATCTATTACCATTCCAATCAAAATTCAACCGAAAAGTGGATTTTTTAAAACGCCAAGAAAATAGGAAAAGATACACGCTTGTGCTGCTAACCTTTTCAGTTATTCGTTGAATAACTAATTTGCCAGTTGCCTAAACAATTAGTTAGTTCCTAACGTCAAACTCAGTTGGAATATTGTTACTTATTTTATCTCATTGCATTTGATACTGTCGGAAATAAGATTTTTACAGTTTTTCTATACTCATATCACATGTAAAAAGTTTTTGGACTCCTAAAAAGCAATTCCAAATGCGAATAGACAGAATAATATTTTTTAACCAAATTTGTTTAGATTCACCACAAGTACATGGAATAGAAGGCTGTAAACTGTTATTTCATCCCAAATTCGTTTAAGCCTTAGAAAATAAGCGGATATAGTGAGACTTCCCTGAATAATCTCGTAGAGTTCTTGTTTCAAATGAAACAATTGGAGGCCATTCTTCTATGCAAATCATTGTTCTCCTTCCTCCAAAGTGCATGAGCAGAAGTTGCATACATGAAGCAAAGTGCTACATCTTTCTCCATTGAATTTATTTTCCATGAGAACACTAAACTATCAAGTGCACACCATCTCTTATAATCTATTGCTGATTTTGGTAGTTTTAGATCATCCTCTATGATGAACATCAGCTTCCTCTTTGCTTTGTACGCATGAATCATAGAATGACTTTACATTATATAATCGCTATTTCTAGCTAAAAGTCCAGTAACTAGAATGATTCGTAGATTATCATTAGATAAATGATTTATGAATGACGAGCTCTAGATCTCCTTCTCTGTTGGATCGAATGAAATGTTAGATTTCTTGTCGTCATCGTTTTGACAAGAAAACATGTTTTGATACATTTAGATTTACTGAAGAATTATGAGTTTTGGCATCGATTTATAGTGAAGTATCACAAGTTAAATATAGAGAAATAAACTTAATCCGTTATTTTTAGAGTTAATGTCTCAAAATAAGATACAAACTTGTTTATTTTGCATTGGACCAGTTAATTTGTTAATTTGTTAACTCTAGATTCTTAACTTTAGAAAACCAATTTGGTAACAGTTAATTAAATAGATTGATGGCAAAGTCCCACAAATAATAAGTAAATCTAATTAAATAGTATATATATATATGAAAATATGCGGGCACTATGAAAATATGTGTGTGGTCTATATCTCTAGTATATGTGCAGTAGTGTTGAATGTACAACGGCAATACTTGTATAGTCACAGATAGATGCATGTATGTATTGATGTAGCTCAATATGGGACTGGACCGATCTGTTCTAGAAGGATTCATGGTGGACGTCTCATTGATCTTTCTATATGTAGAACTCTATTATCTCCAGACCTGATTTCATTATAGTAAACGATGTGGAATTTGGTTCACTTTAATATACGCCTAACATGTCCCTAACAGGATGCAAAATATGGTTATGTTGGGTGAATCGGTGAACACATCGTTGTAGATAAGTGAAGTAAAGGAATTACCACTTACCTAACGGTGAGCTGATATCACTGGCCACTTGATAAGTGGAACTGAAGAAGTGTGTGGCCATGCCCTGATAAGTAGTCTACTTATTTGATTCATCAGTTCATTTTCGATCAAGAAATATAATAAACCACATAGAGAATGACAGCCGCAATGTCTTTGGTTTATAATATTGATATGCAATTGGTAAGAGACAATGAGAGACCATCCACTAGGGTTCACATCTCCTTGAGACGACTGGAATAATTCATCTCAGTTAGGGACCGTAATTGTTTGCTAGAACCAACTTACGGTCATTGGGCTTCAGGTCCATGACTTACTGAGGATGGACCCTTAGGATCATGCACACAGAACTGCATGAATGAAACATAATCATTAAATACATGTAATGTATTTAATCGGAAACAACATGTTAATTAATTGTCAATTAATTAACAACAGAGAGTAATTGTTTTTGTGTTAAATAACAAGTTAATCAATTTAGTATTTAAATTGATTATAGTTAATCAATAAATTTCCTAATTTCATTAATTAACCAATTGATTAATTAGATTGCATCGAATAATTTATTAATGGAACTGATAATGCAATTTTAGTTCTTTTGGACCTTAATTACAATTGTGGATTATTCTGATTAAACCAAATTAGTATGATTGAATTAAATAAATATTCTAGGGTTTTATTTATGAGATTGTATTAATTAGGAGTTAATTTGTAATAAACCAAAATTAAACTAAACCTAGTTAGGAAAGGTGTTTGAGGTGCAATTAAAAAATTATTCCAACCCTAACCCATATACTGAGATTTTCGGCCAGCCCTTTTGCTCCCTAATCTCTGTGTTCGTCGATTATGGTATTGATTCGGCTATCACCGTTTTCGTTCCATTTGAGTTGGTGCACGAGCCCTTTGGAGAATCACGCGACTTATGGATTTCTTCAGCCGTCTCTAGAAGAGGCATAATCCGCAATTTTCTGATTCTTCTCAAAAAAAGCATTTTAAGATTTAATATGCGGCAGTCTAACACGGTCTACAGATTCTATAAATTTGCAATGGTAGCTTTTTCTGCTACGCTTCATTATTTTTCTATGATGAATCCCCAACAGTGGTATCAGAGCTACGACTCGTTAGACTGATTAGTATATCTTTATGTTTAATTAATTGATTTTTTTTGTGATTAATTGATAAGTGGAACTGAAGAAGTGTATGACCATACCCTTGTTCAAGTTTTGAAACTGAGTTTAATTATTATATGTTTATGTTTGATTAATTGATTTTTCTGTGTTGGAAAAAAATTTAAAACAAAATATATGTTTTCTGATTTGGATTCAGGATTCAAGGCTGAACTGATGAATATCGGGATCAGGGCATAAGTTTTTGAATCCGTGTGGTTAGGTCGGGGTGCCGTGACGGCACCGGTATCTTTGGGACTATTCGACCAGCCCTTGAAATTCATTGGGACTGTAGATCCCAATATGCATCAAATTTTGTGAAAAGGGAATAAAAGAACTCATTTATTAGATGCAATAAATACATGTGTTGAAAAAAAAAGAGTTAGGTAAATGAAATTCGGATTGGGGTAGAGCAATCCGCACTCAATTTGTGGAAGGGAGGGTTTCGTTACGTAGTTAATAGTTTTTTCGATTGAGAAAAGCAACAGAAGATTCTTGTAGCTAAATGGTTAGGTATGATGTGCATTGAGTATGTAGGACCAAGTTTGATCCTTGGTTTCTCCATAAAAACGTTTTATTTCTCGATTTAGCATTCAATATTGAGCAATAAAAGTCTTCATATTTGAAATTCAAGTTCAATTTTTTTTTGTTTTCCAATTTAATGAAACTTAAGAAATAAATCAATTATGAAGTAAAGAGGAACACAAACATCAATTCAAAAATTAACCGAGTAATATTAATGAAATCGAAATCAAGTTGTTAGTCGAAATCAGCAAGAAAAATCCATTAACGATTGAGGGACAATGATGAATTTTCCGGCCACCGCGATGAATTTTCTGATGAATTTTCCAGATTTAATAAATACAATAAGAAAACGTTTTCTTCATGGACATATACAAACACGAAACTGAAGGATGAATTTTCCGACCACCGCGATGAATTTTCCGGCCACCGCGATGAATTTTCCAGATTAATCTGTTTGGAGATGAGTATTAATAAAGAAGAAGACTAATGAAGAAGAATGAGTAATTAAGAAGAGAGAGAAAAATGCAATTTACAAGATAAGTCATTTATTATGATATTAATTACATTAAATGATCAGACCATTGGATCAAAATCAATGGTTGAGATTTTGCATCCATTTAGGGGTCTGGATGGTTACTGATACCATTAAGAACAACTATATATCTATATATATATATATATATATAGGGAAGGGATCAAGTGAGAACCTTCTCTTAGGTGAGGACACTCAAAACTACATCGTTTTGAGTATAGAAATCAATAAAAATCAATAAAAACCACTAAATGCTGCTAGTGGGAGTTGAACTTAGCACTTCTCTTCTACACTCCACTCTACTTACCACTCAAACAATTGCTTCTCTTGTGCATTATATCACGCGCTGCTTAATATACCATTGTGCTAGTAGCTTCTATTGTTTAATATTTGACGCATGCACTTATTAATATCGTTATTAATAGAAAAAATATAAATGTGCATAATAATAAATTATTAATAGAAAAAAATCCAAGAACATGCTCCAATTTCTTATTTATTTAATTCCTTTATATTTTTATAATTTATGTTATATAAGAAAATATAATTTTTAAAACATATATTTTAACTTTTAAAACACGAACTATGAAGTTTAGAACGTACGACATATTTTTTAGAACATATGTTATGTTTTTTAGAACATGTGTTATGTTTTTTCGAACATGAGTTATAAATTATATTATAGAACAAATGAAAAAACGATCCAGATATCTACTAATTTTTTTAGAACATTATACTTAATTTTTGGAACACAAACTATATATTTTTTAAAACATACGTTATAACATATATTTTAACTTTTAAAACACGAACTATGAAGTTTAGAACGTACGACATATTTTTTAGAACATACGTTGTATTTTTTAGAACATGTGTTATGCTTTTTCGAACATGAGTTACAAATTATATTATAGAACAAATGAAAAAATGATCCAGATATCTACTGATTTTTAAAAAAAATTATACTTAATTTTTGGAACACAAACTATAAACTTTAGAACATACGTTATGTTTTTTAGAACATACGTTATGTTATTTAGAATGTGAGTTTTTTTTTAACAAAAAAAAATGGTCCATGTATTTACTATTTTTTTAAAACATTATCTTAATTTTTATCACACAAATTATAAAGTTTACAACATATGTAACAATATTTCGAACATCGTCCTTAACATTTTAAAACATAAATTACAAAAATATAGAGGAATTAAATAAATAAGAAATTAGAGCATGTTCTTGGATTTTTTTCTATTAATAATTCATTATTATGCACATTTATTTTTTTTTCTATTAATAATTCATTATTATGCATATTTAATCGATATTAATAAGTGCATGCATCAAATATTAAACAATAGAAGGTAAAAGGGCACTTGTATATTAAGCAGCGCGCGACATAATATACAAGAAAAGCAATTTGCTTAGTGGTAAGCAATGTGGAGTATAAATGAAGAGGCCATGGTTCAAACCCCACTTGTAGTAGCTTTTTTTTTAATTTTCATACTCAAACGACGTAGTTTTGAGTGTTCTCACTATAAGGAAGTATCCTCACCTAAAAAAGGGTTCTCACAAGAGCCATCTCATATATATATATATATATATATATATATATATATATATATATATATATTGTATGTAATTTAATAATTATTACTTTATATTTTCATTGGGCCATTAAGGATTTAAATATTTTTTATTACTTAATGCATTTAGCAAGGTTATTACTTTAGTTCATTGGCCCAAGTCGGGACCGGAAGAATTTATTATATAATCGAGGTTATTACTTTATCGAATATTCATTTATCGAGGTTTAACTGTATAGCACTTTTTAGGGAAATGTAAAAGATATAAATGTCCTAGCTAGGGTTACAATTAACTAAGAGTGATAGAGGTAATATATGAATGAAATGCCAAAATGGCACTTAGGTAATTAAAACTATAGGAGAAACAATAAAGTAAAAATAGCATAATTTTAAATAAGAGGTGTAAGAGATTGGGGCAGTCATGATCCCCATGTCCCTTAATCTTGTTTGTCTTGTTCTTGGGCTAAAATCTGGTTCGTCGTCGCTAAAGATCAGCATTCCATCGCAAAAAGAGAAATTCATGTCGCTGAAAATGGGTATTATCGTCGCCAAAGAAGGTCCACACGGCGTGTGGCCACATTCACACAGCGTATGGCTGAGAAATTCCTCGGCAGACACTTTTGGTAACAGCCCACACGCATATTTTCATAGTACCCGCATATTTTCATATATATATATATATATCTATACTATTTAATTAGATTTACTTATTATTTGTGTGACTTTTCCATCAATCTATTTAATTAAATGTTACCAAATTGGTTTTCTAAAGTTAAGAATCTAGAGTTAACAAATTAACAAATTAAGTGGTCCAATGCAAAATAAACAAGTTTGTATCTTATTTTGAGACATTAACTCTAAAAATAACGGATTAAGTTTATTTCTCTATATTAAACTTGTGATACTTCACTATAAATCGATGCCAAAACTCATAATTCTTCAATAAATCTAAATGTATCAAAACATGTTTTCTTATCAAAGAACGAATCTTTATAATGTAATTATTATCTTCTTTTTAATTATGAAATATTTCTAAGGGGCAGGTTTTATATCACTTCATTAAATTTAATTTGATTTTATTTTACAGGTTATTGGGATTATTTACGTGTTTGTAGTGGTGGCATCAGTCGATGTGGGTATATCGGCACAGGCCAAGGCTCGACCAATGCAATACTCTGCCTTAAATTGCCGGAAGCATAGCGCACTTCTGACAGATTTTGGTGGAGTTGGCGACGGAAAAATAATGAACACAAAAGCATTTACTACAGCTATGGAGAAGATGAGTCAATTTGAAAAAGATGGAGGTGCTGAACTTAGCAGGGAAATGGTTAACTGGTGCTTTCAATATCACTATTAGTCATTTCACTCTTTTTCTTGAAAAAGATGCTATTATTCTGGCCTCTAAGGTATTGTCTTTGAGATTCTATTATGAAATATAAATACTGAATGGTCCAAAACCCGTTCAATTAATGTCAATTATAGAAAGCTTGAAGCATTATTTCTCTTTTGTTTTTTAGAATGAGGCAGATTGACCTGTAATTGCACCATTGCCCTCCTATGGCAAAGGAAGAGAATCAGACGGTAGCAGGTTCAATTCTCACATCTCTGGTACAAATCTCACAAATGTAGTGATCACTAGTAATTCAAATTAAATTTTTTCGCTCCATATATATTTTTTTATAATTAAATAAGCATAAATAATAAAAATAATCATATTGAGATTAATGGATCATATTTGATTATAATTATATATTAGGTAACAATGGAACGATCGATGGTCAAGGTAAATCGTGGTGGGACAAATTCAAACAAAAGAAATTAAAGCATACTCGACCATATCTGATTGAGATAATGCATACTAATCAACTTCAAATCTCCAATATCACTGTCACCAACTCTCCTTCATGGCATATTCATCCCATTTATTGCAAGTATGTTTCACCAATTCATCATTTTCTTTTATTTTTTAATTAATTCAACCATTTGTTAGTTACTAATTAATGTTCATATAATAATTTTGAAGGAATGTGATTATCCAATGGGTGACGGTTCTTGCACCAGTTCTCGTCCCTAACACAGATGGAATTAACCCAAGTTTTCCCTTTAAAGTTCTATGAGTTTAATTCTAAAGAAATTTTTTTTATTTTGGTGCACAAATATTTGTTTCTGGCTTTGTCACTGATTAAAAATGATTTATATGCAGATTTGTGCACGAATATTCGGATCGAAGACTGTTTCTTACAATCAGGATATGACTGCATAGTAGTAAAGAGTGGATGGGATCAAAATGGTATGAAATACGGAATGCCATCGAAAGATTTAGTAGTAAGAAGTGAAGGAAAATAGACAAGTCTAGGCGCAACGGAATAATAAAATTTTATCTATTTCCCTTTTCCAAGATCTGTTAATTGTTATTTCATGTAAAAAGAGATAGAATAAAATACCTTTTTTGAAGAACTATCTACAGTTGCAAACGAAGTGCCTACAACTCTTAATCCGTGTATCACGAACAGCAAAAGAAACAACACAGAAAAGAATAACTAATCAGTAATCAACCTTAATAATAGCAATCAAAATGATTGCCTCTAACAGAAATCGATACGAGATCAAAGAGAGAGTAAGAAATAATGTAAATTAGCCGAGACGAAGACGGAATGGTTCATCCTCCTTTCTTATTGAGTTGATCGAAATATGGGATTAGGGAGTCTATTTATAGACTTCTCAAAACCCTAATCCTAGTTGTGTTAGGTAATTAATTAATTAGAATCTTATTCGGAATAGGATTACTAATTAGATAATTAAATAAACACTTTAATATTATCTAAATAATAACTAATTATATCTAGATAATTATTATTAATTAAATTAATAATTTAATTATTGTTAGGGATAATTAATTAGAGTTTCAATCACATAAAAACTTCTAATTAATATTATCAGATAATCCTTTAATTTAATTTATAACCATAATCTAATTATAATTATTAAATCAAACTAAATATCCTTATTTAATATATAAATTTCGACCCATGCACTATGTCTCACTAATTTACACTTTCGTCCTCCGATTCCAAGTCCCATATGCGACCCATGAGGTTCTTTATTGCCACTAGCCGTATATATCCTTTGAAATTATTCATCACGATTAATTCCAACATATATATAACGGAATACCGTCGCGAGCTGTTACTAGCAGAACCTATAATATTCCCCTAGAGCAATTAAGAAGTCAGGTTGATAACTGACATTAACCTTTCTGCATTAGGTACAGTATAATACGATCCTTCATCAACTATATCCTGTCGGTCAAATCCTCATAACCATGGAACGTGTCAAGGTTACATATAACGAAGAGTCTGGTTTTACTTGTACAGGTTGAATTCACTCTGAAAGATAAGTTAAGTGAAATATCGATTTCTACTCTTAACTCTATCACATTGCAAGGATTTCAGTTAATTTACCAGAAGCGGCCATTTGGATATATCTCCCACTTATCGGGAGTAATGAATGCTCAATCTGACATTAACTATTTTGCAATTACTTTGTGTGATACCCAACCCTGCTCTCACACACCCCAGGCTCTCACCTGTTGGATCGTGCTTGCACAGAATCAAAGTATCAGACTCCATAATCCAGAATCACTAATTAACGAATGTTTGAGTCTGAGGATTAGTTATACCTACTAATACCAATGAGATGAACAGTTGACACACTAGATAAATCAATCCATACTATTATCTCAAGTCGGGTCCCAATTCTAATGAACTCCTTCACCGGATCCATGTAACTGTCTAGATATCTGAATATCTAAAGCTTGTGAGATCAGCTTTCTGCCTCGACAGAAAACACTGTTACATGCAAGTCTCAACAAGTAATATGCCAACCCCTATAACAGATTACTTGACTTGGGTTAACTTTAAGTTTATTGATCTTTTTATAAAGTATAGTCTCACTTCATGCTTGTATGAACACTCTATAACTGTTTAAACAAACTTAGGATTACTTTTTTTATGAAAGATTTGTGCCTTTATATATAGTTACATTTTAATGCTATATATCTGATTAAACAAATGATTAAATAAACAATTTATTCATTAATATTCATATCCTAAAACACTTGTCTTTAGGACACTAAACTCCAACAAGAAGAGTAACCTGCATATCCCCGGATAGTGCAACCATAGCTCTTGGTAGCGAAATGTCTGGCGGAATAAAAAACGTCAGAATCGAAGATGTCACAGCTCTCAACACCCAATCTGCTGTTCGAATGAAAACAGCAATCGGGCGTGGTGGTTATGTTCGAGACATTTTTGTAAGAAAAGCGAGGCTCTATAATCAGTATTATGGGTTCTAGATGACAAGTTCTTACAATCAACACCCCGACAATGGATGGGATAGAAATGCGTTCCCAAACATTAGCCGAATTTACCATGACGATGTTATAGTGACGAATGTCACTATTCCGACGCGTATAAAGGGGATGAAGAACAATCCTTTTACTGATATTTGTATCTCTAATGTCAACATGAAATTGACAGCTAAACCTAAAAAACTGCTTTGGAATTGTGCCGATGTCATAGGAGTTGCAAGCAATGTTACTCCCAAACCTTGCTCTGCTTTCACCGAGAAACCTAACTTTAAGTGTCAATTCCCAAAGCTCACCATTGAAACTGTTCAGCTTAAAACCTGCTCCACTGGTGGCACTCCTTGAGCTTTTGCAATGACATGTCTATTACTATATTCATAACTAATATTGTATGCTAACAAATTTATTCACGAGACTTTTACATGGTTAATCTTCTTTTAACAATCCAATTCTTAATTCCTCTTCCTTTTTTTAAGAATAGATTGTGTTTGTGTTATTCTAAATTGCTAGTGCATAATTTTATTGGCAAAAGGCATATCATCAAGTTTCTCAATTTAACACATTGAGCCATATAGTGGTCATAATTACTCATATCAAGCCACTGGTTACCAAACAATATAGATGTTAATATAAAATTCGGCTAAAAAGATGTTATTCCTTTTGTTGGTATCTGAAATTGCATTTTAATATATCAAAAACTTCTTACATGTGATATAAATATAGAAAAACTCTAAAAATCTTATTTCCAACCGTATCAAATACAATGAGATGAAATAAGTAACACTCTTTCAACTGATCTTGATGTTAGCAACTAATTGTTTAGGCAACTGGCAAATTAGTTATTTAACAATGAATAAACGAAAAGATTAGCAGCGCATGCGTGTATCTTTTCTTATTTTCTTGGTGTGTTAAAAAGAATCCACTTTTCTTGTTGAATTTTGATTGGAAAATGGTTTTTAACTTATCTGATTACTCAGTTTGAGACTAGTCAATATGGAAATAATATCAATACTGGGGCGAATTTATAGGCATCACAAAGGGTCCATTGACTCCCTTCTTATCTGCACTTAGGGAGAATAAAGAAACACTATAAGTAATGACGGATGTTTCCAATGTTTATAACTGATTTGGTAATAGAAAACATAAATCACTTTCACTGATACTGTAACATCCGTAATTTTATAGAAAACGTTTTATAAAACAAAACTATATTATATATATTATAATTATAAAATTAGAATAAAAAAAACAATTTATAAAATTATTATTAGTCTATCTAGAACTATTTTATTTTATCTTTACATTTATATTTATATTATTATTATAATTATAATTCATTTATTATTATTATTATTATTATTTTCGAATTAGGTCAGTACATAGGAGGTGGAATTGTTTTTGCTATAGTGGAGGCCGCAGTTCATCTTTTTTCTGTTTTCTTTGTAAATTCATCCTATTACAGTTTTCTTCATAACTTCATATTCCGGTCACCTCTTAAAACGAAAATCATATCATTAAATTCCTTATTTCGTGAGGAACATTTTGAGACCAATATTGATATTTTTCTGAGTAAAAAGTATGGTGACCGAAGCGGGTATTTCGCACCGGCAAAGTGTTAGATCTCAACATTTTAGGCGATTTTAGTGGTGAAAGTAGTGTACTTTTGGACTCCCTTGATCGTTGCCTATCTCGTGATAGTCTCAGTTCGCGATTCCGACATCTTCGGTGAACTTCCGGCGGCCGACCATCGCACTCCGGCGGAACTCCGGGGAGCCAATAACGGGTCAATTAGAACCCGAATAATTTGATTAGCTTTTTGGGATGAGAGGTAAACTTAATTTCTTATGTTTATATATATATATATATATATATATATATATATATATATATATATATATATATATATTTATTTATTTATGTGAGTGTCTATTGATATGTTGTCATATGATAATTAAATGTAGGGAAAAGTACAAAAATAAACCTTGTGGTTACACCTGTTTTCGATTGCAGCCTTGTGGTTTAAAAGTTTACAAAATGGTACCTTGAGGTTCATTCCGTTAGCAAACACATACCAAATTGACTAACGGTGTTAAAAGTCAAAGGGAAAAGAGTTAATTTGGTCCTTATATTTATTTATTTTATAAGTTAATCCCCTTTATTATCTAATTATCACAAACAAAACCTAAAATAAAAAATAAAAATCAACTAAACCATCTTCTCCATCTCTATCCTCTTCCTCTTCCTCTCCTCTATTTCTCTCTCTTCTCTCTCTCATCTCTCCCATTGGTAATTGAATTTCATAACCATGCACAGCTTCTTCCCTTTCAACACTTATGAACCCACTCCATGTCTGTTCAACACCAAAATCAACCAGAAAAAAAAAGAACAAAACCAATTAAATCTTGTTCGAAAATCAATAGAACGAACCTTGTGATGTTGTTTGTCAATCGAATCCAATTGCTTATAATACTGGGTCTCCACAAATTCATCTTGCTCTATGTTAACCACTTCTCCAGAAAACAAAGCCTGGAAAGATAGTAGAAATCAAAATTTGATGGAATTGATTTACAGATCAATAACATGTCTAAAACTAAAATTGACATACGGAAGAGTGAGATTGAAGCTTGTGAAGCTCAGGAATGGTGTTTGTTGCAGAGTCAAAAATAGCAGGAGAAGCAGTTGCATCTGATTCGCTCCTGCTTGGTTTGGGAGGTCATTTAGGGGTAATGAACTCAAACTGACCTCTGATTTGGTTGGTGATTGGCACCCAAAACGTCGTCGTTTTGGCTTGGCTTTACCACTGTTTATTGTCCAGCCATTGTTGCCTTTCTGCTGCTCTCTTGCTATTTCTAAGAATGTCAAAACCAAGTGCCAAATCAATAATTACAATATGTACAATGCACAGTAGGACTCTAGAATTTGAAGTTGGGTATAGATTTTTGAGGGAATAGGATTCATTTCACTTGGATTTTGGGTTTTCTGGAATACCCAGAGCTTCTATGAAAGTTTATAAATTTATATTCGTTTTCTTACAGATTTTGAATATTGGGTTGAATTTTAATGTCTAATCTTTAATTCAATTAGTTTTAAAGAGAAATTAAGAGAGAAGAGAGAGAAATAGAGGGGAGAGAGAGGAGAAAGAAAGGAGAAGAAAAATAAAAAAAATTAAAGAGAGATAGAGAAGATGGTATAATTGATTTTTATTTTTTATTTTGGGGTTTGTTTGTGATAATTAGATAATAAAGGGGGTTAATTTATAAAATAAATAAATATAAGGACCAAATTAACTCTTTTCCCTTTGACTTTTAACACCGTTAGTCAATTTGGTATGTGTTTGCTAACGGAATGAACCTCAAGGTACCATTTTGTAAACTTTTAAACCACAAGGCTGCAATCGAAAACAGGTGTAACCACAATGTTTATTTTTGTACTTTTCCCTTAAATGTATATTGAATGTTGAGTATTTGATTATCATTTAATTATTACTTGATTTATATATATGGTGATTTGAGATTAGAGTTTCAAATGTTCCCTGTATGGTTGAATATATTGATATAATGTTTTGTTCTTTTGAAATCGTGTTACTCATATATTTACCTATTGAGGTAATTAGCTGTGAAATTATATCATGGTAGAATGAGAATGCATATGAGTTCAGCGGATTAAGAATTATGAAATTGTGTTGGTTTATGTCTGAGTTAGTACAAAATATAAATAGTTAGCTTGGGTGAGTATATTCAATGGTCTGGAGGTTTGTTGATATTGTGATCACAGACACCTGGGTAGGGTGTTGTTTTGCTCTAATTGAGCTTGTACTGTGTCCTGAAACCGAGGGCGATAGCAGTACCGTATTATTGGAAAAAAAGGAAAAAGAAATCATTATGAGGTTAAAAGGGGTACGTGTCCTGAAACTGGGGGCGATAGCGTACAGTTGGAATATTGTTAACCATGAGACCATTGAATATATTTCACTTAGGTCTAGCTGGGCCCTTAAAAATAAAGATAATTATAATATGATTTTATTGTTTGAAGTAAATCGAGTCATATACGAAATGATGTGTTTATATCTTATTTTTGATTGATTGATGGTTGATTGTCTGATTTATTAAATGTTAAGATGTTTGAAATTTATGTATATAAACATAGGTAATTATGCTTATTGAGTAGGCAGCTCACCCGTTGCCACGTTGAAATTTTCAGACTAGGTTCATAGGTTCTCTTATTTGCTAGATTTAGCCTTTGGTAATTGATGATTTGATTGGTGATTTAGCCTTTGGTTATGAGATTTTGGCAGACGGAATTAAATTAGAAGCCTTTATGTAGTTATGTTGGCGTTTATGCTTAATTATTATAATTATTTGGTTTTCTATGTGTTTTCTATGCTTAGTTATGTAGACGCGTTTTAAAGCCGTGAGGCCCAAGGTGTTGGATATGGGACAGAGCGGACAATATCTACATGGTATTGGATAAAGTGTTACAATTGGTATCAGAGCGTCAGTTTTACGATTCCTAGGGAGTTTTAGGTATGTTGTGATATTCCTAGGATCCAGAACATGATATAACATTCATGCATGAACATTACATTTAGTATCCACATGGAAGAATCATATCATCCAATGTAAATGTTGGTGCTGGCCAGACACCTAGTATAGAGTCGTTAATAAATTAGTAGGATAGCGTATCGGAAATAACGTAGGTCATAATTTTCCTTACTTTTTAAGATGATGTCTGGTAAAGAAATTTCATCATTTAAGGATGATAAAACTGCAACGTCCGTAATTGACATAGTCTATTTTATAAAATAAAATTTTAGTTATAATATTGAAACAAATTAATTTTTTTTTAAATTGTTTTAATTAAATGCATCCCACTACCATATATTGTTATTATTATTATTGTTATTATTATTATTATTATCTTTTTTTTTAACATCTGATCAGAACAATCTATGTGGAAAACTGCAATTCATCTTCTTAACTTTTTTATTTTTATTTTCTTCAATCCTATTTTTTTTGTAACTCATTATTCCGGCCATTTTTAGAAACGAAAATCATACTATTAAATTCTTATTTCGTGAGGAAGAATTTAAGGTCATTATTGATATTTTTTTTACTGAAAAATACGGTAACTGGAGCGGGTGTTTTTCACCAGGAGAAAATTAAAGCAGCGTAATAGAAATATGATAGGTCATCATGTTCCTTACTTTTGAAGATAATGTTTGATATAAAATTTCGAGGTCGAAATTTCTTTTAAAGGGGGTAGAACTGTAACATCCGTAATTTTATAGAAAACATTTTATAAAACAAAACTATATTATATATATTATAATTATAAAATTAGAATAAAAAAACAATTTATAAAATTATTATTAGTCTATGCTGTGATGGATATCCTCGACTGCTTTTGTGAGGCTTCTGGCCAGAAGATTAACATCCATAAATCCCGTATGCTTTGTTCCAAGAATATGGATAATAGCTTGTGTAGAAGACTGAGTGAGATGTCTGGCATTCCCCTAACTCAATCGTTTGGGAAATACCTTGGGGTCCCTCTTCATAGTGACAGGGTGTCCAAAGCCTCTTTTAAAGACATTTTGGACAAATCTAACGGTTTGTGTGCTAGCTGGAAAGCTAATTCTCTTTCCCTTGCAGGTCGCCTTACTTTAATCCAGTCTATCAACTACGCTGCTCCAAATCACATCATGCAAGCCTGTAAGCTCCCTGAGCCGGTCCTCAACGACCTTGATAAAATTAATCGGCGTTTTATGTGGGGAGAGTCTGGGGATGGGAGGAAGATTCACCTGGTCCTTTGGAAGGAAGCCTGCCAGCCTAAGAGCAGGGGGGGTCTTGGTATAAGGCAAGCTAAGGACAATACTAAAGTCCTGTTAATGAAGCTTCTTTGGAGAATGTGGCAATCCCCCTCCTCCCTTTGGGTTCGTCTTCTGTGCGGCAAGTATAGGAAAGATAGAATCTTTGGTGGCCCGAAGGAGAGGGTTGTCAGCTGTTCCTTCCTCTGGAAAGGGCTTAGTGCTATTTTTGCTGAGTTCTGTACGGGGATTGGCTTGGAGGTGGGTAATGGGAGATCCATTAGTTTCTGGTATGACACCTGGATTGGTGACAAACCGTTGATTGAGGTGTGCATCGCCCCTCCGCCGAATGATCTCCTCTCCTGGAGAATTGCTGATGTGGTGGACTCGGAGGGAGACTGTATCTGGTCTAAGTTCAACTCCTTTCTTAGCCTGAAGACCCTCCTTAATATTAGAGGTGTGAAGATTAGTAATCAGGAGGAGGATAAGGACAGACACTGCTGGGCCTTGACTAATAATGGTTCTTATTCTTACAAAGCGGCCTATGAAGCTTTTACCCCTAATAGGGCTGATCCTCCCTTGGAAATTTGGAAGTCCATTTGGGCCCTCAAAGTCCCCTACCACATTAGGAGTTTCCTATGGCTGGGAGTCAAAGACAGGCTCCTCACGAATGCAGATAGACACAGAAGGCACTTGGCTGTATCTGGTGCCTGTAGCAGATGCAGCGGCCATGTGGAAACCTTGTGCCATGCTTTGAGGGATTGCCCGAATAGTAGAAAGGTTTGGGAAGGGGTCCTTCCTCACCACATCCTTCCTTCCTTTATGGGGTTCTCTGATATTGACTGGTTCTCTGAAGGCGTTAATGGGAATTTGTTGGCCAGTATGGAGCACGGGGCTATTCTCTTCGCTATTATTTGTCACCAAATGTGGAAATAGAGGAATGAAGAGTTATTTGCTGAGAAGACTGTCTTTATTCCTGACCTCTGGTTTTACTTCTCGAAAAAACTCTCTGTTATTACAAAGAGTTTTGAAGGAGAACCCCTGATTCACCCCTCCCCGGTTAAAGAGGCCCAGTTAGTTGGTTGGAGGAAGCCCATGGAAGGGGTTGTCAAGTTGAATACGGATGGCTCCTGCCTTAGTAATGGCAGAATTGCTGCTGGTGGAGTTCTTCGGGATGCTGGTGGCGCCTGGCTGGCTGGGTTTACCCATAACTTAGGTACGGGCTCCTCCTTTACTGCGGAGCTCTAGGGGATCTTGTCTGGCATTAAACTCGCCATTCGCATGGGTGTTAAAAGACTTTCGGTGGAGTCTGACAATTTGGAGGCTATCAACAAGATTTCGGATAGACAGACTGTTTGTCTTAAGAGTCAGAATCTCATTAAAGCCATCTTGAGGCTTCGTCCTGCCTTCGATTCTCTTACCTTCTCCCATATTTATAGGGAGCAAAACCGCGTGGCGGATCGCTTGGCAGCTGCTGGGCATGGGGGGATGTTAGGTGTTTCTACCCTTTCCGTTCCTCCTTCTTTTCTGTTACCTTCTCTTCTTGAGGATAGGATTGGGGTCAGTCTTCCTAGACTGATCCCGGGTTAGGTTTTTGTTTGTTTGTTTTTTTTTCTTCTTCCCTTCTTACCAAAAAAAAAAAATTAGTCTATCTAGAACTATTTTATTTTATCTTTACATTTATATTTATATTATTATTATAATTATAACTCATTTATTTTTTATTATTATTATTATTATTATTATTATTATTATTATTTTCGAATTAGGTCAGTACATAGGAGGTAGAATTGTTTTTGCTATAGTGGAGGCCGCAGTTCATCTTTTTTCTGTTTTCTTTGTAAATTCATCCTATTACAGTTTTCTTCATAACTTCATATTCCGGTCACCTCTTAAAACGAAAATCATACCATTAAATTTTTTATTTCGTGAGGAACATTTTGAGACCAATATTGATATTTTTCTGAGTAAAAAGTATGGTGACCGGAGCGGGTATTTCGCACCGGCAAAGTGTTAGATCTCAACATTTTAGGCGATTTTAGTGGTGAAAGTAGTGTACTTTTGGACTCCCTTGATCGTTGCCTATCTCGTGATAGTCTCAGTTCGCGATTCCGACATCTCCGGCGAACTTCCGGTGGCCAACCACCGCACTCCGGGGAGCCAGTAACGGGTCAATTAGAACCCGAATAATTTGATTAGCTTTTTGAGATGAGAGGTAAACTTAATTTCTTATGTATATGTATATATATATATATATATATTTATTTATTTATGTTAGTGTCTATTGATATGCTGTCATATGATAATTAAATGTATATTAAATGATGAATGTTGAGTATTTGATTATCATTTAATTATTACTTGATTTATATATATGGTGATTTGAGATTAGAGTTTCAAATGTTCCCTGTATGGTTGAATTTATTGATATAATTTTTTGTTCTTTTGAAATCGTGTTACTCATGTATTTACCTATTAAGGTAATTAGCTGTGAAATTATACCATGGTAGAATGAGAATGCATATGAGTTCAGCGGATTAAGAATTATGAAATTGTGTTGGTTTATGTCTGAGTTAGTACAAATTATAAATAGTTAGCTTGGGTGAGTATATTCAATGGTCTGGAGGTTTGTTGATACTGTGATCACAGACACCTGGGTAGGGTGTTGTTTTGCTCTAATTGAGCTTGTACTGTGTCATGAAACCGATGGCGATAGCAGTACCGTATTATTGGAAAAAAAGGAAAAAGAAATCATTATGAGGTTAAAAGGGGTACGTGTCCTGAAACTGGGGGCGATAGCGTACAGTTGGAATATTGTTAACCATAAGACCATTGAATATATTTCACTTAGGTCTAGCTGGGCCCTTAAAAATAAAGATAATTATAATATGATTTTGTTGTTTGAAGTAAATCGAGTCACATACGAAATGATGTGTTTATATCTTATTTTTAATTGATTGATGGTTGATTGTCTGATTTATTAAATGTTAAGATGTTTGAAATTTATGTATATAAACATAGGTAATTATGCTTATTGAGTAGGCAGCTCACCCATTGCCACGTTGAAATTTTCAGACTAGGTTCATAGGTTCTCCTATTTGCTAGATTTTCAGGTTTACCCCGCATTCAAGCTGGCCAGCACAAACGTCTCATTCCCATTAGCAATTTCATAGACATTCATTAGGATTTATTATATTATTGGATTGGACCAATTGTTTTTAAATTTAAGTGAATATTATTGATGAATTGGATTATTTGATTGGTGATTTAGCCTTTGGTTATGAGATTTTGGCAGACGGAATTAAATTAGAAGCCTTTATATAGTTATGTTGGCGTTTATGCTTAATTATTATAATTGTTTGGTTTTTTATGTGTTTTCTATGCTTAGTTATGTAGACGCGTTTTAAAGCCGTGAGGTCCAAGATGTTGGATTTGGATCAGAGCGGATAATATCTACGTGGTATTGGATAAGGTGTTACAGATACTTAGTCCCACAAAAAAGTATGTAGTTTTTAACATAGACATTTGAAAAGAAACGTGTTTGGTTCATGTCAAGGCCAAACCATTTGGAAAGCCACATGTCTTTTCATGTAAAATACAGCCTGACACTATAAATAAATGCTTAATGGATAAATAAATAGTTCAGTTGGTTTTTTTTTTAAAAACCAAAGAAACTGCATTAAGAAGAATTGCTAGAGAGCAAATTACAAATAAACTCGGGGTACAGAAAACCACTCACCCCGACAATCAGGCAAAAAAAAATATTTCTAGCAAGAAATGAGCAACACTATTAGCGGTACGTTTAACAAACGAAATAGAGCAATTAGAAAGCTCGTTAAGAATTAACCTACAGTCTTGATTATGGCGTTAAAAGGTGAGGAAGCCTCTAACGGTTTAGCCAACGACTGCACAACTACCAAAGCATCCGACTCAATAATAACATCATGCCATGCCTTATCCTTAATCAAGCTGTGAGCTTCATGAATTGACAAAGCTTCGATAACCGCAGGATCCAACGAAGCCATAACCAATCCGTTTCTAGCTGCCACGAAACACCCCTGCTCATCGCGCACAACACAACCGAAGCATGCCCCCTGCTCCGCCTCAAAAACAGCCCCATCCACATTTAATTTCAACGAAACACCCCTGGTCGTTAATAATGACTTCAAAATATAAGAAGATACAATTATATTTTTAAATAGTTAATGTGATTTTTGGATTAATATATACTTAACACTAATCATCAAAAAAACCTGCTAATATTTGAGGAACATTTAATATGTTTACAAGTAACATTTTATTTTTATCAAGGATGATTTGCAATAAGATAAAAGGTTTGAGTTTTGTTTGAAAGTAATAATTGTAATTTTATTACCTCTATTAATAAATATCCCGATGTAAAAATATTTGGTCCAAAGTGTAGAGCAATGTCATCCTACCCCCTTTCACTTCAAATATTGTGGATATATATTTCCCCCAAAAATGTCATTTTCACTTAGATTCGTCATTAAAAATGGTTAAAGCGTATGTGAATAGTCGATGTCTGTTGTTTTAAGTTTCTTTGTTGCATAATTAGCTTTATGGAAAAGGTCATTCCTTCTATCAAAAGAATACGACATATTTGTATAAATTATAGTTTGGTCCAGATCTCATTGTGAGAAATGATTTTCGGGGGAAAATCGTTTGAAAAACGAATTTTGTACCCTTGACTGAAGATAAGTTTGATCAACTCTTAGTGGGATAACCCCGAAGGCCGATCGACCATCAGTTTTAGGAAGCGACAGATTTCACGTGTTTTTCGTTTTTATCTAGTTTTAGTCCGTTTCAATCATATTTCTATATTTAATATATATATATATATATATATATATATATATATATATATATATATATTTATTTGGGAGTAGATTTGCACTATTTGTGTAATAACTTCAATAAAAAAAATTCCATCGGAAAAGAGCAAGATTTTTCTGTAAAAATACAAAAAAAAAAAAAAAAATTCCCCTAAAGAAAAAGAACCTATGAATTCTAATGAAAAATGAATTTTTTTTCTATGTTCAATAAATTATTATTTTTTAATTATTATTTAGTTATTTGGGTTATTTTTATTAATTTTAATATGATATTTTTTCCGCTGCCGCCGTTTTGGGTTAAGGCAAACACTGATGCTTCCGTTGTGGCTGGCTTGGCGGGTTGTGGTGGGGTATTTAGGGATCACACGGATGGTTCTTTGGGGTCTTATGCTTTTCCGCTGGATTGTATGTTAGTGCACATGGCTGAACTCCGGGCGGTTTTATTTGCAATTTCTTATGCTTTTTCGCGTGGGTGGCGCAAGTTGAGAGTGATTTCTTCTTATGTTATGAATCTGTTTCGTTCTCGATTGATGGTTCCGTGGAGTATGAGAGTGGATTGGCAGAACTGTTTGGAGCATATGTTACAGATGGAAGTAGTTTTTTCTCATGTGTTCAGGGAAGGTAATCAAGTTGCGGATAATCTGGCTGATTTTGGTAGAGTTAGTTCAGATTTTTGTTGGTGGGATGGAATTCCGAATTTTTGTTTTTTTCTCCTTCGCGATAATGCTTTAGGTAGGGATTCTTTCCGTTTTGTTTAGTTGTTGTTTTATGGATGCTCTGTTGTTAATTTTTTGTTTTGCTTTTAATAATATTGGGTATCACCCAGCCTTTATTCAAAAAATATGATATTTTTTCTTTAATAAATTTATTTGTTGATTATTTAAAACGGGTTTGGGATGACAAATTTTTCTAACGTCGATGATGTATGAACTGTGAACCTTGAGTTATAGCTTGAGGACAAAATTTTATGTTTAATAAATTATTAATTTCAATTTCAATTTAGATTATTTTTATAAAATTTATATTATATTTTCTATATTATAATTTATTTTTTGAGCAATTTAAAATATGTCCACATTAGATATTTTACATACAATAATAGTTAATCACAATTTTATCAAACACTAATTATTTTTTGGTCTAACTACTGTGTATCCTAGGATGATAGGCCTGACTAATCCATATTCGTGTCGGATAGGTCTCTCTCGGGAGACAAAGCTCTCCCACTAAGTATTTTAATAACACCTACATTCATAAGTTTAGAATTAGATCCATAGCAATAACAGCTAACAACGACAATAACAACAATTATTACTAACAGTTAAAATTAAATATGCTCTTAGGGCTTGTTTGGTTCAGCTGTTAGCTAATAGTTGTTGCGGTTGCTGTTAGCTGTTTGCAGTTGCAGTAAGCTGTTAGCTGTTTGTTATTAGCTGTTTAATTACTAGTGTTTGGTAAAATTATATTGAACTGTTGTTGTTCGGATTTAAAATGTCTAAAATGGACATGTTTTAAATTAATCAACGATGAAATTATAAAAAGAAAAATGTGAAAAATGCCTATAACGTTTACAACTAGGAATAATTTTCTTAATGTCTAAAATGGTGCAATTTTACCCATAACGCTAGCAGCTAAGAGCAATTTTACCCATAACATTGGCAAGTTCGGTCGATTTCAGATATTTTATTTCTTATTATACACCAATTGCACATACCAATGGTTCTAAAAAAGAGATTTCATATTTTTTTTTATGTGATTTAATAATAAAATTGAAAATTAATATTTATAAATTCGATGAAATATTGGAATTTTTTTTGTCAAACTCGTACAAAAAAAACAATATATTTTTTTTATTTTCTTAAAAAAAAATTCACGTCTAATCATATATTTGTGATCTGTTACTAACGATGATAAAATCGTGCACATTTGAAGTGTAGATGACAATATTCATGACCAAGAAAATAGTTGGATAAATTATTTCTCAAATTGACCCAACTTGTCAATGTTATGGGTAAAATTGCTTTTGACTGCCAAAATTAGGGGTGTAATTGCATCATTTTAGACGTTAAGGGTAAAATTACTCCTAGCTATAAATGTTGGGGGTATTTTTGTATATTATCCTATTATAAAATAAAAAACGTGTTACACAAATTAATAAAAATAATCTATATAAAAAATAAAAAATTTATTGAATGCAACAAAACCTTGTTTTTCGGTAATTATGTTGTACAAATATAAATAATGTTAAAAAATAAATATATTTTATGAAAATAAGAAGGATAATTCGGTCAATAACAACTAACTACAAACAGCTGTTTATGAAAAGCTCCAAATAGGAGCTTTTCGTAAAACGCTCCAAAACGCTGTAGTTTCCAGAGAAAATGCTAAACGCTGCGGTTATATAAACCTAACCAAACACTATATTTCTTGCGGTTTGGAGTGAAACGATAAACGCTCCTCCGAAAAAATGAATCAAACACGCTCTTAATATGCTCATAATATTTTGAGTGGAAAGAGATCCACCTAATAAATTTTACATTTTTTTGTGGCACTTTTCCATCAATTTACAATTACTCAATTATCAACTAACAACTAAACTAAAATAATTAAGTGAGATAATTGCTTTTTTTCCCCCAAATCTATTAGCTCATCCGGTTCAGAATTGAATAAACTGATCCTCCATCTTCATCTATCCCTCCATCTTCCTCTGTTGGTTCAATATGTTGTATTTAATTTAATTTCAGAGAAACCCTCCATCTACCCCATACCTTCATCGTTTCTCATATTTATAAACTAGAAGAATCCAAATCATTCAGCCTCCTCCATCTTTCTCCCGTTTATAAACTGGGTAGAATCTAAATCATTCGGCCAACAACGAGGAAGTAAGTACCAGTGATTTCTGCAATCCAATCATTAGTTTTTCTATTTATTTCCCTGGCTAATTTTCACCTTCTGATCGAATTAACATAAAACCCTTACAAGGGTTTTGATGTGGTTATAAAACCTAATTTGGGTGTTCACAATTTTTCCACCCTAATTAATTGCAGGAGCTTTATGAAATGAGGAAGCACACGAAGGAGATGGAGGATGAAGCTGCTGCTATGCAGTGATTTTGGGATTTGCAAAAACATGGTATTTTACTAAATTATAAGATGATCTTCCTATTAAAAGTTTATCTTTTCTGAGTTCATTTGATTTACAAGTAAAATGTCATTTTTTGTTTATTGAAATTGATTCCGTATTCCATTTCTGTAATATGCAGCAATCTTATGGCGAAGATTGTAAAAATCAGTCATTCTGATCTTGCTTTTTCCTTAAATGTCAGCGGTGGCGAATACATGACTGTTCTGTTGGGAGCCGATTTTACTGGTATTTTTGTAATTTTCTTTTTTTGTTAAATCGAACTTTTTTTAATTCTTTCCATATATATACGTGTTATAATCTGAGTGGTTAAGAATCAGTTTTTAAGCGCTAATATAAAATTTCTCAAAATTTAGCTACATTATGTTTATGATTCTGAACATATAAAAAAAATATGTCTAATAAAAATAATTAGATTTAATCCTAACGGGCCAAAAATATTTAGAAATTTGAATTTAATAGGACCAAATATTAGAAATTTTGATTTAAGGATATCCTAATTGGCAAAAAAAAAAAAAGGATTAGAAATTTTTAGCATCCCATCAAAAATTCTTAGAGACATGTGGGCAGGAACCACCACGGTCTCAAATTTTGTGGAGATAAAAAGACCGAAACAACTCTGGTCATGAACCACCACAGTCTCAAATTTTATGGAAATAGAGACTGAAACAACTTTGCTCATGGTAGTTCCGGCGGCCGGAGAGGCCTGTATCTGCCCCTGAATGTCAGCCTACTAAACATTATCATATTGAATATGGAGAATAGCAAATATTGTTCATGATTCATTCAACATTTAACTTCTTATTTGTTGATGTCTTGCTAATTTAATTTGTTGACGTCTTATCCTATCCGTTGCAGATGTACAGTTATAAAGCTTTTCTGGCTTGCAATCAAGTATTGAAATGTTGTATAGTAAACATTAATGTTGCACTGGGTGAATTTTGCACTAGAATGGGTAGCTTCAAATTATAAACTCATATTGTTCAAACATGGGTTTTAGTGGTAATTATTTTTAATTATGCCTTAAATAATCTAGGGTGGAAAATCAACTTTATATGTTAATTTAGAGACATGAAATATACAGCCAATTTCACTACATAAAATGAATGTGCAAATTTAATATTTTATCAAATTCCATTTGGTATTGTCAAAAATAAAAATTATATATATATATATATTTTTTTTTTGTCAAAACATTGTTTATCTTTTACTTATCTTAATTTTACTACAATCACATGTCTTGATTGTTCTCTTTATTTTAAAAATATATGAACATTTTTTTAAAACATATACTAATATATTAATTTTATCTAATTTTAATAAAAGTTTGTTTAATACCATACAATGATCCTAATTTATGATCTTCTACATGTATAATTGGTGAATTATAGTGTTACTTTGATTTTTACAAATTAACAAAAATAACTTTATGTATTTTTACCATTAGATGGTTATAGACCTGTTCATGAGCCCATTGACCCGCCCAGCCCGTCCAAGTCCGTCATTCATGGAATGGACTTGGACATGTATATTTAACATTTGGCTCAGCCCGGCCCGAACCCGTAAAAGCCCGAATGTAAAATAGTTTGGGTTTGGGATTTGTCTCAAAACCCAGACCCAATCCGGTCCGGTCCGACCTTATAAAAAATGCTATATTTATACTTTAATATTTTTTCTAATTGTTTATTTTAAATTGTTCAGGATAGTAGTAAATTGATAACTCAATCTACTGAGTTAGAATTTAGTAGTACGTAAACAATTTTTCTTTTTATTGTTTATTCTAATATTTTATGCTATTTGATCATAATAAATAATTAAAATTGAATGCTCCTGTTACGTCTGATTTATTCTTTTTATACAAATCAAGGCTTATTTAGTCCATGTTAACTCATTTTTATCTCTATAACAACTCATTCTATTTTGTAAATAAATTGGTCTAAATCTCATTTTCTTTCCTATTTAATGACTTATTTGTTTATAGATTAAATTTTATTATTTCGTTAATTGTTTTTTGCTTATAAAAATCATGTCCATTGTTTGTTGTTAATTATTTTTTACATTCATTGAATTTTATTGAATCAGTTAACTAAATTTTATTTTATTATATTGTTCTTATTTATAATCATATTTTTTAATTTTAGTTTTATTTTTTAATATAAATATATTAGTTGGACGGGCCGGGTTGGGCTTGGGAATTAGTTTTTGTAGCTTAGCCTAACCCGGCCCGAGCCCGATGTAAATATAATATGGGCTAGGTTGGGCTTGGACAATGTACTTAAGTGTCAAACCCGCTTAGGCCCGGCCCGAATCCATCCCGGTCCAACCCATGAACAGGTCTAGATGGTTAGGATAGAGACAGATCGAATATAATTTTTATAATAAGAATATAAAAAAATTTAATCACTACCATTACATAATGTTATGTTTTGTTAAAAAAAAAACCAACATCAGTTAGTTAAATAGTATTGTATTCCCGCGCAACGCGCGGGTCTTCAACTAGTATATTTTAATTATCAACTAAACTAAATTGGTTCTTGTTAGATATATATTTTTATTGGAAGAAAATTCATTTAATTAGTGTCTAATGAGTCTAGAACCGAATAATAAAATATATAATTAATTAATTAGATTTACATTTTATTTGTGGGCCTTTTCCATCAATCTACAAGGTACATGATATTAGGGAAATTGGTTTTCTAAAGTTAAGTATCTAAAATTAACAAATTAACAAAAGAATAACTGTTCCAGTGCAAATCTAAGAAGAAGTAGTCGACCCACTAAACAAGTTTCTTTCCTATTTTTCAGACATTTACTCCAAAAATAACGGATTAAGTTTATTTATCTATATTTAACATGTCATACTTCACTATAAATCAATGCCAAAACTCACAATTCTTCAATAAATCTAAATGTATCAAAACATGTTTTCTTTTCAAAGATCTAATCGCTATAATGTAATTCTTATTCTCTTTAGTTTTCAATTTTCTTGACTAATATCACTAAGTTTGGAGTTATCTTTTGCCTAATTAAATTTAATTTGATTTTTTTTACAGGTTATTGCTATTATTTACCTGTTTGTAGCGGCGGTTTCCGTCGATGTGGGAATATCAGCACCGGCCAAGGCTGCGCCAGTGCAATACTCCGCCTTGAATTGCCGGAAGCATAGCGCGCTTCTTACAGATTTTGGTGGAGTTGGCGACGGAAAAACAATGAACACAAAAGCATTTAATACAGCTATGGAAAAGATGAGTCAATTTGGAAACGATGGAGGTGCTGAACTTATTGTACCAGCGGGGAAATGGTTAACTGGTGCTTTCAATATCACTATTAGCCATTTCACCCTTTTTCTAGAAAAAGATGCTGTTATTCTCGCCTCCGAGGTACTGTCTTTGAATTTCTATTAAATCGCAAAATTCTATTATCTGAATGGTCCAAAACCAGTTTAATTAATCCGATTGTAGAAAACTTAAAGCACTAATTAACACAACATTAATTTTGGTGATCAGAATGAGGCAGATTGGCCTGTAATTGCACCATTGCCCTCCTACGGGAAAGGAAGAGAATCTGACGCCGGCAGGTACAATGCTCTCATTTCTGGTACAAACCTCACGGATGTAGTGATCACTGGTAATTCAATTTTTCCTCTCTATATTTTTTTTATATTTAAGCATTAATCATAAAAAATAATCAAGCTATCATATTGAGATTAATGGATCATATTTTATTACAATTATATATATTAGGTAACAATGGAACAATCGATGGTCAAGGTAAATCATGGTGGGATAAATTCAAACAAAAGAAAGTAAAGCATACTCGACCATATCTGATTGAGATCATGCATACTGATCAACTTCAAATCACCAATATCACTGTCACTAACTCTCCTTCATGGCATATTCATCCCACTTATTGCAAGAATGTGATTATCCAATGGGTGACGGTTCTTGCACCAGTTGAAGTCCCTAACACAGATGGAATTAATCCAGGTTTTCCCTTTAAAATTCTATGAGTTCAATTGTAAAGAAAAATATATTTTGGTGCACAAAATATTTGTTTCTGGCTCTGTCACTGATTAAAATTGTTTTATATGTAGATTCGTGCACAAATATTCGGATCGAAGACTGTTTCTTACAATCAGGAGATGACTGCATAGCAGTAAAGAGTGGATGGGATCAATATGGTACAAAATATGGAATGCCAACAAAAGATTTAGTAGTAAGAAGAGTAACCTGTATATCCCCGGATAGTGCAACCGTAGCTCTTGGTAGCGAAATGTCTGGCGGAATAGAAAACGTTAGAATCGAAGATGTCACAGCTCTCAACACTCAATCTGCTGTCCGGATGAAAACAGCAATCGGGCGAGGAGGTTTTGTTCGGGACATTTTTGTAAGAAAGCTCAGGCTCTATAATCAGTATTATGGGTTCTGGATGACAAGTAATTACAATCAACACCCCGACGATGGATGGGACAAAAATGCATTGCCAAACATTACCCGAATTTATCACGACGATGTTATAGCGACGAATGTCACTGTTCTGGCGCATATCGAGGGGATGAAGAAAAGTCCTTTTACTGACATTTGTATTTCTAATGTGAAGATGGAGTTGGGACCTAAACCGAATAAAATGATGTGGAATTGTACCGAAGTCACAGGAGTTGCAAGCAGTGTTACTCCGAAACCTTGTCCTGCTTTCGTCGAGAAACCTAACTTTAAGTGTGAATTCCCGACGGATAAGCTCGCCATTGAAAGTGTTCAACTTAAAACCTGCTCCACTAGTGGCACTCCTTGAGTTCTAGTACTGCATTCATAAGTTTACTAACAAATAAGTTGGGGTTTAGCCCGAAATTCAGATGGAAGCTTCATTGCGGCTAAGAACGGTTTTGAGCTCCGGAGGAGCACTCAACTGGTTAATTATCCTTCTACAATACAGGATACTTAGATTCTTATTTTGGTATTATCTTAGGAATTGTAAGTCCTGTTCTCCCGGATATATTAAACGGTCTGTGAATCAGGTTGCTCATATTCTAACTAGTACGGGTGATTCTAAGTTTGAATGTAGGGAGTGAAATTTTATCCCTCCCTCTTTTCTTTGTAATGCTTTAAGTTGTGATATGCAGTAAAGCTTCAATTCTGTTTAAAAAGAACTATTGTAATAATGTCTTTTAATATTAAAAGAGTAATTAATAAAATTACAGAAAACTAGTTAGTAATTAATGTAATTAACACTCCCTCCTATCCACAATATTCCATCCCTTCCAAATTGTTTGTCTTTTAAGAACTTTTCATAAAGATTAAGAAATGTAATTAATGAAGTTATTTTAATTAAAAAAAGACAATCTTACTCTTAATTAATCATTCCTCTGCAAATGATTTGCCGGTTAGTATTCACCCCAAACATAATGGAATTCTACTCCATTAATATTCCTCAAGATCGTCTTGAACAAATAAAACCATTAAATGAGAGTAGACTTTACCAATGAGAGAAACCCAAATAAGGGCATAAAAGTAAAATTGGGATTAATGATCCTAAGAAATGACAAAATGTTAATAGAATTGAAACCAAAATAAAATCTTTGAACAACATTCAAGTAGAAACAGACGGAGTAGATGTTTTTTAAGGTTAACGTATAAAAATTAAGAAATGTAATTAATGTTAATTAAAAGATTTTTGTTATCTTTGTATTAATTGAATCTACTAATTAATTTTTACTTATTCCCAAAATAAAATAAAAAACAACTTAAATACGCGTGTATTTGGTAAAAAAAAAAGGAATTAATTTGCATGGATTGAATCAAAACAGCATGTATTATAAAACAAAAAGAAAACTCTAGAAAGACATCTAGTGTGGGACGGATGGAGTATAAATAACTAAAAATACAAAAATAACAAAGCGATTAAACTCTTAGTTTTTTTTAATGAATGAATGGAAGGTTATGATTTAGGATTCCCTAGCTAACTCTTATGAATCAACAAGCATACATTCTATGTAGTAAAGTAAACTCGGGATGGTGATTTTCCATTACAAAATAGTAACTTCGGCCAAAAATCACTAAATCTACTTCAAATACCGTTAGATTGATGCTTGGTTAGGCAAAATCTCAAATTGTATTTGAAGGTGTTAGGCTCTAAGAAACCAAAAGCTAAGTTGTAACCTAGATCATGAAGCTGCACTATTCGGTTAGGGAATAGGTCTAACTAATATGCTAAGTTAAATTATTTACTTGATTATGTTTCACGACGATGTTATAGCGACGAATGTCACTGTTCTGGGGCATATCGAGGGAATGCCGAACAATCCTTTTACTGATGTTTGCATTTCTAATGTGAAGATGGAATTGACAGCTAACCCCAAAAAAAATGCCTTGGAATTGTACCAATGTCATGGGAATTACAAGTAATGTTACCCTGAAACCTTGTCAAGTTTTCACCGAGAAACCTAACTTTAAGTGTAAATTCCCAACAGATAAGCTCGCTATTGAAAGTGTTCAGCTTAAAACCTGCTGACACTCCTTGAGCTTTTGTAATTACTGTATTCATTACTAATGTATGCTAACAAATTCATGAGACTTTTACATGGTTTTTTTTATTTGTTAGTTCATAATTTTATTGGCAAAAAAGCATATCCAGGTTCTCAATTTAACACATTAAGCCCACGAGCGGTCATAATCGCTCATATCAAGTCACTAGTTACCAAAAATATAGATGTGAATATAAAATTTGGTTAAAAAATATTATTCATTTTATGCGTATTTTAAAATTGGAATTTAGCAGTTCAAAATTTTTTTAAATGTAATTAGTATAGAAAAAGTGTAAAACATCTCATTTCCGACGGTATAAAATGCAAATGCATACAATGAGATGAAATAAGTAACACTCTTTCATCTGAGTTTGACGTTAACTGTTTAGGCAACCGGCAAATTAATTATGCAACGAATAATTGAAAAGATTAGCAGCACAGACATGTATCTTTTCCTATTTTTATTGGCCTTTTGGAAAAAAAATCCACTTTTCTGTTTAATTTTGTTTGAAATGGTAATGGATTTTTTTTTTTAACTTATTTGATTACTCAGTTTGACGATAGTCAAGCACACCGAGAACTCTAGGTTAAGCGATTTGAGACCCTTAATAAGTTAACCTTAATTAATATAGATCAAAATAATTAAATTGAAAAGTAAACTCTAAATTCTTTTCCTAATTACGTCTTATTGTAACATTATTTTCTGATACACATTACTCTACCTTTTCCTTTCATGAAAATCAAAATCATCTGATTAAACTTTCTATTGAGCAATTTCGCCGAGATGAGCCTCTCCTATCAAGTTCCTGCAATATGGAAATGATATCATTATTAGGGACGAATTTACAGGGGTCACAGAGAGTCCATTGACTCCCCTCCCACCCGCACTTAGGGAGAAATAAAGAAAAGTTATAATCACGACGGACATTTCCGTCAGTATATGTTTATAACTGATTTGGTAATGGAATTTTCAACGTAAACAACCGTCGTAATACTTAGTCCCGAATTTTTAACATAATTCCGTGCATTGACCCCGAATGTTTTGTGTTCTTACATCATTTAGCAGTAAGTCACGCGGCTCAAGCATGTGAATCACGTCGCCCATTGTAGGCCGATTGTTGATATCAGGATCAACGCATCGAAAAGCTAGCAGAAGTATTCGTTTGAGCTCCTTTGAAGATGGCATTTCAGGCAATTTAGGATCTGTTACATACATGATCTTCTGATTTGCAACCATGGACTTCAACCAGTCAACCAAATACACCTGCAAATTGAGTGGTTTCATTGAATGCAAGCCAAAAACAAAACGTTTCGAACGAACAACTCGAACAATTCGGGGAATCCTTACATAGTGTTGATTGTGATCTGCTGGAAACCTTCCACTTATAATCTCCATGACGAGTATTCCGAAGCTATAAACATCAGTCTTCTCGTTCAATACCCCGTCAAGAGCATCATCTTGAGATAAATAACTGGAAAACATGAACTATTTGACATTTTCAGGACAAGTTAATGTAGTGTCATGGAACCGTTTTAGCTAAAAGCTCAAGCTGATAGTTAACGCCCAATCATAGATCTTGTATTAATCTCTGACACACCTACACACACGCAAATGCCCCTTGGGCTTGTAGCGTACACAACACAGGCTCATCCAGCCATGTGTTTTTAATTCCACACATTAATGAGATTGTCAGGACTCAAACCCTCAACCGTTTGGTCTCAGAGGCTCTGATACCATATCATGAAACCGTGCTGATAGTTAAGGTCCAATCATAGATGTTATATTAATCTGGCATATAGAACACAAGGACATTGGTCTAACAATGAGAAGCTTACCCTGATGTTCCCATCAAATGAGCTGCTACGCGATTTCTTTCGGGACTAAACAGCTTAACAATTCCGAAATCAGAGACCTTCGGATTCCATTTATGATCGAGCAATATGTTTCTCGATTTCAGATTTTGATGAACGATCTTTGGTTCGATGTCTTCGTGAAGGTAGGCCAATCTTTAGAAATTGCATCAGCATGAAATGAGTAAGAAATTTATATTGAATGAATTCAATCTTTAATTAGGAGGATTAGACAACGAACCATCTAAGAACATATTGAAAATATATAACTCACCCTTTAGCTACTCCTTGAATGATGTTCATCCGGATAGACCATGTCAGAGGGCTGAATTTCTCTCGGCATCCATGAAGCCATTGATGCAAATTTCCATTGTCTACATACTCATTCACAAGCAGTCTAATTGAAGCCACCCAAAAAATAAAATCAAATCAAAATATATGGATACATCTATAATTTTTTAAAATTATATGAATTTGTATTTACTTCATATATATATACATATACATTAAAATGATATGTAGCAGAAATGGTACCTGTAATCTCCTTCCATACAGAATCCAAGCAATTTGACTAAATTCTTGTGCCTAACATGTCCTATTGTCTCCACTTGTGCTAAAAACTCCTCAACTTGGAAACTGATAATTTGATTCAAAATTTCTTTTTTTTTTTTTTCCTCTTTTCTCCATTAAGAAAAAACATAAAGAAAAAGATAAACTACAAAATTAGTCCTATAGTTATAGGAAGAGAACAGCTTTAGACTTCGCTTATAAAACCGTGCAATGTTAAATTGATTCGGCAGGTACAATTTAGTCTTATGGTTTTTGAGACTACTCATAAAACCAATACATGAATGCTAGTGGAGCTTAGACCGCGCATACATGAAACTAAATTAAGGGAAAATAGGATTCGATTATTAGATCTTAAGTTTCCTAATATTGCACGGTTTTATAGGTGGAGTCTAAATCCGTTCTCATGTAGTAACATAGAACTAATTTTATAATTCATCCCAAAATAAAATGTACAAGACTAGAGATTTGAGAATGCAAACCATTTGCTTAGCATCATCTTCACTACAACTCTTGTAGCATCCAACAAAACACCACGATAAACAACACCATAATCGCCATTTCCAATCACATGTTCACCAGAAAATCCACTGGTAACCACATCAATATCTCTTAGTGAAAATCTATTTCCCTTCCAAGCAGCATCTGAAGCTCTTGCAGCTGATTCCAAGTTTGCAAGAATCCTACAAGGCTCAAGCGATTCATCCAAGTGAAAATGCTCCAGCTTTGGAATGTTCATCTCCACCTCCGAAAGGCGGCGAGACTGCAGGAATCTCCGGTCCAGAGATGAAGGCGCCGCGTAAACACTCCGATAATCACTGCAAGACATGGCATTTGGTAACAAGAGAAGAGGTCTGAAGGACTTGGATTTGGACTTTGATTTTTGGCGACAAAAACATATCATGGAAAGGAAAATGACGAGGAGAATAATTGCAGAGGAGATTATTGCAAAGAGTAGTAGAGTAATCCATAATTTGATGCCAAGAAAAGGTGTTTGTGTTGATAGGATTTTGGTGAGAGAGGAATCTTGGAAGGACATGATTGAATTAGAGAGAGCTGCAATTTTTGAATTCCATGGAAATGGAAAAGGAGAAGGATTTGAGGTTAAGCTAGAAGACTTAGCTTCTGTACTCCAAATCTTTGATGTCAACTAATCAGCGAAAAATTTGGATGCAATTTTGATGTAGATATCACTAAGCTTTGCACCAAATAACGGGTAAAATATGATCTCAAACTTTAAAACTAGACATATAAAATGGCTAAAATACGTCAGGACTCCGGAATTTAGCTCAAAAAACGAATGGCACCTTAAACTTTAGAAATGTCTCATTACCCTCTCAACTTGTTTAAATTAATATATTGATCTTTGAACTTGTTTAATGTCACCTTTTAACCCTTTGAACTTGATTAAAGGAATATGTGTTTCAACTTATCCAAATCTCCTTTCGTAATAATATGGGGTCAATCATACTATATTAAGCAAGTTCAGTGGACTAATAAGACATCCTTGACAATCGTTTTTTTTTCCAAGTTTAAAGACTCCTAATGTATTTAACCTGTTTGAGGGTCACTTGGTGGCCTTTACAGCCGGTCCCAAGCCCGGACAAAGGAGGAGGGTTGCGGTAGGTTTGTGGCGGCCAGCGTAAAACTTAGCCACATCTTATGACATGAACCATAATATAAATACCGTTGGGGCGTTCCCTACTCAGCGACGCGCTGCACTTCCTAGACCCGGGTGTAGTGATAAATGTGCAAGGGTTGCTAGGTCGTCGCCCCGAAGCGGCGCGCCACCCCAGGACCCGGGGGTGGTGTCAAATATGCAAGGGTTGCGGGTAAATAAGCTAGTCCACGGTAATGGTAGGGGTAGGGGTAAGGGTAGTAGGTTACGCTTTGGGACATGGAACATAGGTTCTTTGACAGGAAGATTAGCTGAAATTGTAGATGTTATGAAGAGGAGGAGAATAAATATATTATGCCTACAAGAAACCAAGTGGGTTGGAGCCAAGGCTAGAGAGATAGCTCCTTGGGGTTATAAGCTTTGGTACTCAGGAAAGGATAAGGGTAGAAATGGAGTAGGTATTCTTATTGATAGGGAGTATATTGATGAGGTAGTAGCGGTGTCTAGGAAGAGCGATAGAATTATGAGTGTTAAGCTAGTGATAGGGGATGAGGTTGTGAATGTCATTAGTGCATATGCGCCACAAATAGGATTAGATGTGTCTATAAGACAAGCTTTTTGGGATGACTTAGAGGAAGTGGTGCAACAGGTTCCTAGGGATGAAAAAATGGTACTAGTGGGTGATCTCAATGGACACGTGGGTTCTAGGCGAGATGGGTTTGAGAGTGTTCATGGAGGGTATGGTTTTGGAGATAAGAATGAAGCAGGAAATGATATTTTGGAATTCGCATCAGCCTATGACTTGAGTATCATGAACACATGGTTTATGAAGAGAACATCCCACTTAGTGACTTATCGGAGTGGCGGTAATGCGAGCCAAATTGACTTCTTCTTAGTAAGGAGTGCTTGGAGAAAGAGTTATATTGATTGTAAGGTGATCCCTGGTGAGAGTACGACAACCCAACATAGAGTAGTGGTGCTAGATTTTCGAAGTAGGAAATGTATAAGAAAACAAACACCTCAAGTAGAGACTAAGATTAAGTGGTGGAAATTGCAAGGGGAGAATCAACAAAAATTTGTGGATGAGATGACCAAAAAAGATATTTGGACTTGCAATATGGATTCAGATATAGATTCGATATGGAATAAGATGGAGCATAGTATAAGGGAAGTAGCGAAGGAAGTTCTAGGGGAATCTAAAGGTAGCATGCCACCGGGTAAGGACACATCTTGGTGGACAGAAGAAGTACGACAAGCAGTAAAGAGTAAGAGAGAATCCTATAAACTATTGGGGAAATGTAGGAGTGACGAGAACTACGAAAAATACAAAGAGGCTAAAAGGGAAGTAAAGAAGGTCATACGAGATGCTAGAGCAAAGGTGAATCGGGATCTGTATACAAGATTAGATACGAAAGAAGGGGAAAGAGACATATATAGAATTGCTCGGATGAGAGATAGGAAGACGCGAGATCTCGAAAAAGTTAAATGTGTGAAGGATGTGGACCAGAAAGTCCTAGTTGGAGATAAGGATATCAAGGAACGATGGAGGTCCTATTTTGATGACTTATTTAATGGAGATCGCCAACAAAATGTTGGAGATATAAGTATCCATCACGATATGATAAATCATGAATGCCTGCGGAGAATTCAAAAGGGTGAAGTCAAAATGGCATTAAGTAAGATGAAGTTGAAGAAAGCAGTAGGACCTGATGGTATCCCTATTGAGATTTGGAGATGTTTGGGAGAAAGAGGAATCGAATGGTTGACGACGTTATTCAACAAAATTTGGAGAAACAATAAGATGCCATCAGAATGGAGGAAAAGTACCTTAATCCCTTTGTATAAGAACAAAGGCGATGTCCAAGATTGTGCCAACTATCGGGAAATCAAATTAATGAGTCACACTATGAAACTTTGGGAGCGAGTGATTGAACAAAGGCTAAGGAGGACGGTGAAGATCTCGGAAAACCAGTTTGGCTTTATGCCGGAAAGATCAACTATGGAAGCCATCCATCTAATGAGACAATTAATGGAGCACTATCGAAATAAGAAGAAAGACTTGCATATGGTTTTCATTGACTTGGAGAAAGCATATGATAAGGTACCAAGGGAAGTACTTTGGTGGGCCTTGATAAGGAAATGCATTTCGCGGAAATATATTGACATCATAAAGGACATGTATGAGGGAGTATGCACGAGTGTACGTACTAGTGTTGGGAAGACTGAAGAGTTTCCTATTACGATTGGAGTGCATCAAGGTTCCGCACTAAGCCCATTTCTTTTTGCCATCGTTATGGATGAACTAACAAGTTCACTTCAAGATGGTATACCATGGTGCATGCTGTTTGCAGATGATATTGTGTTGGTTGATGAGACGAAAGAAGGAGTGGAGATGAAGTTGGAACTATGGAGGCAAACTCTAGAATCTAGAGGCTTTAAGTTGAGTCGAAGTAAGACAGAATATTTGGAGTGTAAGTTTAGCGGCCGTAGGAGTAGGGAGGCAGGGACAATCACCCTAGATGGGAGAGTTGTTCAGGCCTCGGATTGCTTCTGGTATTTAGGATCTATTATCCAAACGGATGGAGAAGTAGATGGAGATGTTGCTCATAGGATTAAAGCTGGTTGGTCGAAGTGGAAGAGTGCTACGGGTTTCCTTTGTGATCCCGGCATGCCTAATAGATTGAAGGAAAAATTCTACCGGACGGCAATTAGACCAGCATTGTTATATGGTACGGAGTGTTGGGCAGTGAAACACTGCCACATCCATAAGATGTCGGTGGCGGAGATGCGTATGTTGAGATGGATGTGTGGTCACACGAGAAAGGACCGGGTGCGTAATGAAATAATTAGGACAAAAGTAGGGGTCACATCTATTGAGAATAAAATGAGAGAAAACCGACTAAGGTGGTTTGGCCATGTGAGACGTAGAGCGCTTGATGCGCCGGTTAGGAGAACCGAAGAGTGACAAAGGGATGTAGTGGTGAGGGGTAGGGGAAGACCTAAGCAAACTTGGAGGAGGGTGATCGAGAGTGATATGAGTTTATTGGGAATTGAGGAAAATATGGTAGTGGATAGGACGGAGTGGAGGGAGCGAATCTGTGTCGCTGACACGACTTGATTTTCACGGTTTTATATGATGGTTCATGTTAGCCGACCCCGAATCATTTCGGGACTAAGGCTTTGTTGTTGTTGTTGTTGTTGTTGACCTCGTTGGTAAAATACACTCATATCCACTTAACAGCAATTAGGGGTATACAATGAGTTAATTTCTTATATTTGGGTTACAATCCAATCCAACCCAACCTATTAAAAGAAATAATTCATGGGTTGATTGTTAAAATCAACCCAGCCCATTAAATATTTAACTTCAATATATTGGGTTGGATTGGATTGGTTATTAATTCAAATAATTTCAAATATAAATTCATAGCTATTAATCATTTGACTAAATTAATGAACTTATAAATATTTGTACCAAATAGAACATAAATGACATCAGTCTTTGAGTTAATTTTGAAAAAAAAAATCATGTGCTTTCATGTTTGGATGGTATATTTGAGTTTTTTTGCTCCAAAATAAATGAGTTTGACACCTTTAAAATAGAACGAGATTTTTGAGATTTTTTAAGTCATTTTTTACATTTTCAGTGAATTTTTGACCCGCTTCTTTTTTCTAGAATTCCATATTTCTAGAATTTTTTGGAATTTCAGAAATTTTTGAAATTCCATATTTCTTGAATGAATTGAGAATTTAGAATTTCTAAAGTTCCGGAATTTCTAGAATTTTCGAAATTCTAGATTTTTGGAATTCCATAATTTCTTAAATTTCTTAAATTCAAATTCCAGAATTTGCAAAATTTTATAATTTCTGTAATTTCAGAATTTTTGAAATTCTAGAGTTTTTAAAATTCCAGAAATCTAAAATTCTACAAAATTTTAGAATTTTAGAATTTCTGAAATTCTAAAATATCTTTAATAAGAGACTTGGGTTTCTTCTTTATTATAATTAAAATTTCGAATCTATTTTAAAAAAGTTGATCATTTATTGGGATAAGATTCAATATATCCAAGGATTAGACACAAAAATATCTACAACGTTGATATGTATGAGAAATTTTATCCATAAAGTTGACAAGTATGACCAATTTTATTCATAACGTTGATAAGTTTGATCAATTTCATATATTATTAAAAAACACAGATATTTTATTTTTAAATTTCAATTTCAATTGCATATCAGTTGATTCTAATTTTTAATTTTCCATGTTCTTTTCGTTTTACCATTTTTCTTAATTTTTTTGTTTTACCGTTTTTTCTTGTTTTTTCATTTTTTTCGTTTTTTCGTTTTTGGCCATGTTTGGTAATTAGCTGTTAGCCGATTACTTTTTGGTTAGCTGGTTTGACTAACTGATTTGACTAGGGGATTGTGTGAACTTGTTTGGTAAAACTTAGCTGATTGCTAATAACGGTTTGTGTTAAATGATAAATAAAAACATGATAAAATATTTATTTGGGATTAAAAAGTATTAATTAGGGGTAAAATTTTCCATAAAAAGAGATAGAGCAATAAGCTAATTGAAAAGGCTCCTAAAATGAGCTTTTTCAAAATTAGATTTTTGGACCCAATAAGCTCTTTCAAACTACTCTTCACCAAACACCAATATTAAAGGTTTGATAAGTCAACTTCTAAAGGGTCTCAACTTCTAATTTTACTCCAAAAAGCTTTTTACCAAACAGGACCTTTCTCATTTTTTGTGTTTTTAAAATAAATAAAGTTTCCGTTTGCACATACTTTAAATTACAATTTGCTATTTAACACTCTTAATTTAATATATGAATTATAACAATATTTTATAATAAACTTGTTTTTAAATGGAAAATAAGAGAACAAAAAAATACATGAAAATATTTGAATAAAAATTCAATCCAACCCAACTCAATTAATCAATTCCTTACATGGTTGGATTTCAATCCAATCCATAGATAAAACCATTAGAATGAAAATATATAGACTGAATTGGGTTAGATTGGTTATATTTGATGGATTGGTTAATTTTTTTTTTTTTATATACTCGTAACTGCAATGTTGCTAATATAATGACCCCTGAATAAATGATTGTGATTTATTGACAATTTGTTTTACTTCTTGTTTGGTTAGAGCATCTCCAAGAAACTCTTAGTGCACTCTCTAAGATATATCATCTCCAACAATGCTAAAATATATCATCTCCAACAATGCTTTTTATATTCACTTCTTATCTATTATTTTATTATTAAGATTATTCTTTATTGTTATATTACCAATAGTGTGAGGAGAGAGACATATCAATAATAAATTATTAATAAAAAATGAAGTTAGGATGCACTAAGAGGTAGAGAGATGCTCTCTATTAGTGATTTGAGGAGCCACTAAGAAGCTGTTGAAGCTGATTTTTTATTCTCCCTCAAATTTTAATTTAAGAGCCAATTTAAGAGGCTGTTGGAGATACTCTTAATAACGTTTAAATTTCAACCCTCATTTTTAAGAGTCATCTTCTGAATCCTCTAAATCAAAAGAAAGTTACTTCAATATTGTCATAACCTATGATAAAATTAAGATCATCAACCCTGGATGACCTAGCCGGGATTCGGAATCGACCTCAGGATATACATACGCTTCTAGCGGCTAAAATCTCGTGTCATTACACTTCTAGTAGCTAAAATCTCGTGCCATTACACTTCTAGTAGCTCTTGTACCATGAATGTTGCAGCGCAACCTGTCCACGGAGCAGTGCGGGCGTGCAATTACCTAGGCATGCACTCCCAGCAGCTAACCTCTCTTGTTCTGTAAATGTGCCTGTGGCAGTCTAGCCTCTTGACAGAGCGGAGCTGACCATGCGAAAGCATGGGGATTTACTTAGGCATGCAGTCCCGAGGCGGGATTCACTTAGGCATGCAGTCCCGAGGCGGTTATGAGGTTGACGTAGCTGCATTCAAATGCTACTGGGAAGCAATCGCAAATGTTCATAAATGAATTAAGCAACACTGAAACATCCGAGCAATGAAATTGCCAACATTGCTAAATGCAACAAAAAAACATATATTAAAAAAAGTCCAACTAACACTGCCAATTAGCCGATTTGTTACTATTTTCAGTTTACTGCAGATACATAGTTTCACGTTTAACCAAAATGGTGTCACTGAAATCTAGACTGAGCAGATTCACTAAAAAATTTAAGATCAAAATCAGGCCAACAAATCCCTATTTCATAAGAATTGAGTGTGAAAAAAAATCTTCTCTGTGAGTCGGGCAACTTTACAAGAACATCTGTATCATGTAGGAGTGACATATCAATATCTTCAGGGGTATCTATAGCTGATTATGGTACGCAAAGCTGCTTGATTGCTCCATTATTAACACGTTTCTTCATTGGATGCAATTGGATTTCATAAAGCTTTGGCCAGAGTTTTCCAGTCACTGACAACAAGTATAGCAGCAAACAGTTATAACTTAAAATTCATATCCCAAATGCGGCAACAAGTGTGAGCTTGTTCTACCATATAATACTACGAACTTTACATATCACACGTTTCTAACTTCCCACAAATCAGGCACCCAATAATAAAAGTAGTCAAATTTTTAAGAGGAAAATGATAAAGCAGACATGTTGATGCTGCCAACAGGGAAGATGTTAGTCGTATCCGCAGAGAGTTGAATGGCTGGGTTGCTCTAACTCTGTAGTGAATTTCATGTCAATTCTAAGCTGTTTGATTAGATGGATACAAAAGTTTATTTTTTCCTTTTTTGGAATGAAACAAAGACATTCTCAGATCAGCAGTATAAAACCAAGATATGAATGTTGAAAGTGCATAGTAATGCTAGTAAATCAGGGACATGGTTAGTTCAAAAAATATTTTAGTAACAACTTGCCTGAACAAAAGCACTGGTTTTTGGCGCCAAGTATCGAATGGCAGAAAATAAACGAGTAATAGCTATATCATGAAGTGAATTTAGTGGATGGATAGCTTTTAAACAAGAATCATGCACCCTATTGATAGTTAAAAAATATATATTCTAGTTTGATTGCTCCATGATCCACTTGGAACTTACATATTCTATCAAAAACTCGAAATTCATTCAATATAAAATCTCCAGATTAATAATGCCAATCAAATTGCATAAAAAGAAGACCATGTTTTTGGCATGGTGATATAAATGTAGCAGCTTACCGTAAAGACGCTTGTCCTTGCTATCCCATGCAATACCATTTAAAACATCAATACCCTAGAAAAAAACAGTAAATACGTGAGATAGGGAAGAAAATAATTACTCTTCGTATAACCATAGTCCTCTGAAAATGAAAAGAACTGCAGAAAGGAAGGACAAGAATGTGAAGAAAAATGCAGAAAATAAATGGTTAAGCATATTTACACTCTACCACCCAACTTAGAAGAGTGTATATTAAATCACAAACTACGATTGCATATGAAACTGTCATTTTTCTCAGTGCGGATATGTTATCTTACCCTATGCCCAGCACCTAGCAATCCCTTCCTGTAGAAGCCAAAATTTAAAAAAAAAAAAGGGTGATTCCGTGCAACTCTTGATCAACTTAAATAGAGAATCAATACTCTCATGGATCAAATAAGAGAAAAACACCTTAATTCTTCAAGAAGAATCCACCCCAGTAAAGTGCCATCTTTGGGTGAAATCCGAGCAATGCAATCAGTCTGCAAAATGTAGATACAAACTGATTACTAATGTGAGTCCAAGGTCCCAAACCAACTAGATAAATTGGGAAGTTTTTACATTTGTGGTGAAGACTTAGTAGTCGTATCTTTCCTTTACCAAGGTTGGGAATATTAGAGAGAGGGGCAGCTAAACTTTAAAAGTGTAAAGCATGGCACAACTAAAATATTATCAATGTGGGGCGCTTAAAATTAGGATTAGAAAATTATAAAATCTTGCAGCGCATCAATTTGTTTCTGCTCATCACTCTAGCCAAACATACCCCTCGAGACAGGTACTAATTCTCTTTGCACATAATAATAGCTTCCAGAAACACTTACTATGTCAATGCCTTGGCTCAAATGCATTGAAGTACCTACTATTAACAACCTCAGGAAAAGCATCAAAGAGTCCAATGCAGATGAAAAATTACCTGCCAAACGTTAGCCCACACTTCACCGTTTACATACTCTAGTTCATTAAGGTAGCGTACTTCATGATTACCGTATTTGACAACGTGTTTTCTTATCACTGCGATAAATATATGGCAACATTAAACAAAACCATACAGGAAATTAACACAATCAAATGACATAATAATGAAAATCAATTAGGAGAACCATATTAAATATGAATATTATCCAACAGAAGGTGAGAAAGATGATGCAGCAATTATTTAATGCATTAACCAAGTGTCAATAGCATCAGGAAGAAATAAGATCACAAAGTAAGACTTAAAGAATAAGAATATCTTCAAAGAGTTAAACTGCAGCTGGGATGAAATTTAGAAAATTGTCATATACCAGAAGATACCTTTCAGTGTTCGCTTGTCAAGCAGATATAATGTTGAAGTTCCATCGCTCCCAAACAAAACTTTTCCATCAGTGGCCAGTCCCCATCCATCATGCATCTGATGAGTGAATTTCTTAATCTGCTCCAATTTGAAAGAGTAAAATTACTAACAATCTGAAACCAATAAATTTTTGCAATGCTGATAGAAGATACATCTCAAATAGAAAACATAAATAACATACACGAACATCTAAATTGCCTATATTTAACAAAGGATGGATATAAAAGGGCGGCCCGGTCGCACTACGCGTCCCCGCTGAGCGAGGGTCCGGGGAGGGGTCCCAGCACAAGGGTGTACTGGGGGCAAGCCTTCCCCTGCCAATTTATTTGGCAAGAGGCTGCTCCTAAGACTCGAACCCGTGACCTCTTGGTCACACGACAACAACGTTTACCGTTTTGGTAAGAGTCGGAAACCACGGTCACTATTGAGAAAGGGGTTACTTATTATACGATATAACCATAGGAATATAGCAATATAAAATCATTAGAAGTGCCAAAAATGAAAAATAAATAACAGCATATTAATATATATACAAGCATACACAGTTAGAAGAAAATTGACAAGGCACAAACTTTGCGTAAATTACGTCGGTCATAAATGAAACCAGTTTTCGTCAACCAAGTTACTTGAAAGAGCCTACAAAAGAATATAAAGAATACTATATCAACAAAGTATTTTTGAGCACTTGTGCAGCTGCATATATAAAATCAACAATGACAACAATAAAGCATACAACTAATCAGCAGCTATAAATGCACATCAACGCATTTGAAGAAAAAATTTCAATACAAAGCCTACATTCTGATGAGGTTGTTTGGAATCTCATAGATTTCAACTTTTAACAGCAGAAGAGATATGAATCCTGTGACTATTTGAAATGAACTTTCTCAAACATATAAAAAGGGCGGCCCGGTGCACTACACGTCCCCGCTGAGCGAGGGTCCGGGGAGGGGTCCCACCACAAGGGTGTACCGGGGGCAAGCCTTCCCCTGCCAATTTATTTGGCAAGAGGCCGTTTACGGTTGCGCCAAGGCTCGCCATCAAACATATATAAGCAAAAAAAGAAAAAAAAAAAAGGGCGGCCCGGTCGCACTACGCGTCCCCGCTGAGCGAGGGTCCGGGGAGGGGTCCCACCACAAGGGTGTACTGGGGGCAAGCCTTCCCCTGCCAATTTATTTGGCAAGAGGCCCAAACATATATAAGCAAAAAAATAAATAAATAAATAAATAAACTTCTTGGCTATCATCACTTAAATGTTTTCTTTCTCTTTCCCAGTAGTACATTGATTGTTATTTCTTGCTTAAACCATGTAATTCTTCCAAATTTAAAGCATTAGCCAGTAAACCAACTCCAGATATCCAAATATTAGGACTCAGGAAGGAATTACATCCAGACATGCATGCTTAAGACATTATCCAATGATGGAGAAGAAACAATTGAAAGCCGTAACTTCTGTTATCTTGAGAAAAATGATACACGAGAAAAGAGAAGCATCCCTCCATCCATCCTTTACCCAAAAACTGAGCAGAGAGTTTAAGAAAATAAACTCCCAACAAAAATTATGAATAATGACTCTCTTCAACCCCTCTAATTTCCATTCAATTAAAAACCATAACCTACTTACTAAATTTGACCTTATTTTTCAACTCCTTCAAATTTAACCCTTTATTTAATTAGTTGCCACTGACCAAGCCATGTGACATTGAATTTTTTCCTCGTCTTTCCAAGTTCTAATCAGTCAAGCAGATTAGCGAATTAGGTTCTTTCCTCTCAAGCAATTTTCCGACATAGTTCATCACTGAATGAAGGACCAAAGTGAAAAGTTGACCAAGAAGCAAGTACACTACTTGAGTGCATTTATTGGAGAATGAAGCAGGTGCAATGTTTATTTGACAGATATTTTGCATTGCAGCAATTTACAGCATTTAGAAACTGAAACTCACTCTTTGAATACAGTATCCCTTGATGAACCTAAAAAGGAAGCAGATACAACCAGTGGAGCAACATAACCCTAGGTCCTAGCAGCTAATGGATTTCCTGTATTTAACTCGCAGAAAACCAAGATCTTACACTAAAATCTAAGATAGAAATATACAAAACTGACATTGATTTAAACAATCAATCATCTCAAAACCTGGTTACCATAATGATAAATCTACAAAAACTATTCAAGGATGTGAAAAATGTCAAAATCAAACATGACAAGCTCCAAAATGCAAGCAAGTCAAAAACCTTTCGCCTAGAAGTGTTAATCCTTCACCAAAGTCAGATCCGTCCATCTCTTGAAGAGCCTCAACCTATACATAAGAAACATAACAGAAGCCTTTAATTGAATATTTAGTCTGTTGCATTGCTAAAACTTCAGAATTGGTCCACTGATTAAAAAAAGTAATGATCAATTCACACAGCCACATAGCTGACTCCAGATAAATGAAACATAACCGCAAACATATATTTCAAAAGCAAATGGTCAACAAAAGAATTTGAATGCTAGAAACACGTACCTTCCCAGACTGAAGAGCAACTCTCCGCACTGATGACTGAAATAACAAAGCAAAGTAGAAAATTAATAATGAATAACATGAGGCACAATATAAATGCAAAGAGAACTTCTACCATTCTACCATACTCCTGGAGTGATACGCTAGACCAATCAGGAAGGGGATGCATATCAATTCATGGGAGAATTAGTGTTAAGAAATAAATGAGTACAAGTGAGAATGCTAAATAGTTAAAGAGAAAGTAAACCCACCTGGCCATAAAGACCCGTAGACTCAAATATAGTATCATTTCCCGCAAATACAAGACCCTGAAAGCAATTTCCACAGTATAATCACAAAAATTAAAGAAGGTAATCCGCACACAAGGAAACTTTAGTCAATACTGCTTATTAGAGATTTCAGTTAAAGAAAATTGAACTCAAAACAAACAAAACACGAAACTAGCAAATCACCATTATAAAGATTTTCATTGTACTAGATTTGAAATTTTAGCAAACAGGTCATATGCAAGCCAAAATCACCCATATATAGAACAAAATTGAGATCCAAGAAGAAAAAGTTACCTGAGTGAAAGCTTGAGGGTCGTGAGGGAACTCATTGAGCACTTGAATCGAATAGAATTGAGGGGATTCATCAGCAGGGCTAAAGTTGCCCCGCATAATCAATGAAATGCCGAAGAGAGCAATTACACCGAATATCATAACTGATAAAACAAATAGGTGAACTTTTTTGCGAGTGAAATTATAAGTTTGAGAAGATTGCATCGCAGTGTCAGGTTTTGAGATTGATAGCTTGCTGGATCTCCTCTTAACCTGTTTGATACCCATAAAATGGTGAGTTAGAGCAGAAGACGAAAAGATTTATGAACCGAAATTGAACTGCTTTGTTTGGTTGGTCATCTAATTTTTTTGACTGAGACACAAAGCTTGGATCTGATGCACTATATCTTCAAACGCAAAAGGTGTAACCACAGCGTGCAGTTTTCTCGACGGGCGAAATCGTCAACGGACACCCCGGAGAGACTCTGACAGACTACTGTACGACTGACGATTATATTTCTATGGATAACTTACACTCACCATCCCTAAACTTTAATGTTTTGACATAACAATCTCTGAATTTTAAATTACGACATCAGAGTATTAATTAATGGCATAAGGTGTAAAAATATCTCAACGTTTATAGCTAGGAGCAATTTTTGGTAGTCACGAACAATTTTACTTCTAATATTGACAAACTGTGTCAATTTCAGATATTATTATAAAATACATATATTATATTTCTTATTTTGCACCAATCGCATATCATTTGATTCTAAAAAAATCATATTTTTTATGATTTAATAATAAAATTAGATATTAATATTTATAAATTCGGTGAAATATTTGAATTTTTTTGCCCAACTCGTACAAAAGATAGTACATTAAATTTTTTCATGTCTAAATCATATGTTTGTGGTCTGTTGTTGACAAGTGATAAAGTTACGCACATGTGAAGTGTAGATCACAATATTCATGATTAGGAAGATAGTTTGATGAATTATTTTTCAAATTGATCCTAATTTATCAACTTTATAGGTAAAATTACTCTTTACTGCTAACTTTAAGAGTAAAATTATATCATTTTAGACGTTAGGAATAAACTTGCTTCTAGCTATAAACATTAGGTATTTTTTTTTGCACATTATCTCATTAATTAAATAAAATGTGTTAAAAAACTTAACGAAATTATAATCTTGGTAAATTCAAATGAATCATTGATATTTTTTCATATTATTCTAGTTAAATATCTTTTACAAAAAAAAAATTGATTCTCTGGTGAGGGTATCTCATTTCCCACACCAAGCCAATTATGAGAGGGAGCTCACACGGCGTGTCATCTTAGCCACGCATCGTGTGAGCAAGCTGGTGAAAGGAGGAATGCACAGATAAGGAACCACGCGGCGTGTCAGACTGGCAAACATCGTGTGGCTAGTTTGCTGGAGCTCCTGAACTTTTCAGCATAATCCACATAATGCGTCATATCAGCCAGACATCGTGTAGGACATATGAATATCAGCCAAAGAGAAGAAAAGCGAGGGTTTACGTAACTCGTCCAAAGAATTTCCACATGGCGTGTGGGATAGGTCACACATCGTGTGACCTTACTTAACGGCCAAAGGAGACAGTTCTACCACAATCCTACTCCAATGTATTCACTGTTTTACCACTAAGTATTTACTCTTCTGCCATTTGAGCTTATTTAATGTTTTGCCCTTAGTTTATTTCCTCCCATTTTTCCCATATATTGTAGTATGAGCTTGTAAGGCTAGTAACAGCTTTTATTAGGGTCATGACCTTACCATTCCACACATTATATCCTTGTTTTTTTTTTTAGTTTTGAAGATACTGTGGATTCCACAATGATAATTTTGATGAGGACCTACAAACTGAGATTGCAAACATTGAGAAAGTCATTATAGTTGATAAAGAAAATACAGCAGAGGCGTCTATAGATTTTTTTCTTGCATTTATGTTGAAATCAACCTATCTTTTTTTCTTGTGGCACAATTCTGGATTCAGGATGTCTGCTTCCACATAGAATATAAGGGCTTGCATGTGGTGTTACGTCTATGTCCTTAATTATTAGTCATTATACCACAATATTAAAGTATATCATAGTTTTTAGATAATTGATGAATTAATTAGGTAGTTTGGATATAGTTTGAAATCTAATTTTGTATCTTTAAGTGTAAAATTAAAGGTTCAGGGTAAGTTTTAAAGAAAGTAAGATTTGGAAGGATCAAAATGGATATTTTTTCTTATTGGGAAGAAAAATTTCATTTAGTCAGTAACTGGTCAAGTGAAAACCATCGTACAATTAATACTGTATTTTCGTGGTTGCATTAGAAGCCACATTCCACAAATGATCTTCTCCTTTTTCTCCTTCATGCATTCAAATTTGTCCAGCTTCAATGATTCTTTGAATTCCGGAGTTTGAACGGTCTGATCAAATCAGAATTTTTACAACAGCTTTTAGACATATAAATGCAAGTTCTTCACGGTGGTGATCGTAGTCAGATGTCTCTAACATAGGTTCGAGCTAGGCAGATTGTGGACAAGAAATTGAGCTCCTATTGTATTGTTCTTCTTTTCTTTGCAAGATTAAGTAACTATCAACTACCCTCTTAAATTTTTTATGTACATATATGCATATATAACTCTATGGTTTCCACAAATTGAATTTTCAATTTCGTTAGGGGTTTTACCGTGCATTTTATTAATTGGGGTTTTATGATTTAGTTTTTGGGTAAATTACACCCATGGTCATTGAACTATACCAATTTTTATATTGTGGCCACTGAATTTTAATTCTTCCCGATATGGTCATTGAACTTTATATTTTGTTACACTGGTGGCCACTGTGGTTGTTGATCATCATTTGTGACCTTTGACTCTCATTTTTTACTTGTTCTCTCTCTCCTTTCCCCTACTAAAACCTAAAATACCCATGTTACCCTTCCTTCTCCATCTTCTCTTTCTTTCACTCCCTTTAACTCTCATTTCTCTCTCTAACACCATTAAAGTCATGGAATGGGGTGTAAGGTTGAAGATTGCTATAGGTTTGTGTATTTTGATGAAAATAGCTATAAGAAAACTTTTAAAAGGGAGCAGTAAACATTGACCCTTTGATGCCATTACATAATACAACTGATGAAAGTAAAAAGCTCAGTTTAGTGGCTACTGCAGCAGATTCAAAGAAAGGAGAGAAAGAGCAGACGGAGAAGGGAGTAAAAATACAAGGAAACGAAAGAGTTTTCAGGTTAAGTTCTTCCGTTCTGATCTGAATTTTTTTAATTTAGTTTCTGTAAAGTATAACATTGTAAATCATAGAATAGGCAGGGGCTTTTATGTAAACTACTTCAATTCAGTTAGTTACAAATTAGTTGCGATTGTGACTATATAAACGCAACTGATTCGCTGGATTAAGCAAGTCGTCTTCTTCTTCCTTCGACTCTGTAATTGTACAACTCTTTCTCATTCTCCATTAATGAATTCTCCTTTTATATTCTTTTCATCTATGATTCTTTATATGTTGACATGGTATCAGAGCATTTAATTTTTCGCATCTAGATTTTTTATCTCTTATGAGATTCGATTTCATTGTTGAAATTTCAATCGTTATTTCTTCTTTCTATTTCTCTCGATCCCAATTTTCTTGTGAAAATTCATCAATGGTGCAACGAGTTACAGAGACTAGTCCGTATTATATACATCCAAACGAGAATCCTTCGCTTGTTCTGGTGTCTCCAGTGCTCACTGCAGCGAATTATCATACATGGTCGAGGAGCATGAAAATGGCGCTTTTATCCAAGAACAAGCTGGATTTCGTTGATGGAACCATAGATAAGCCTAATTCTACAGAGTCTTTGTATCATTTCTGGAAAAGATGCAATAACCTCATCTTATCTTGGTTCGTGCACTCAGTTTCGCCCAATATTGCACATGGGATCATAGGTCAAGAATCAGCCAAGTTCGTTTGGGATAATCTTCGAGAAAGGTTTTCACAGGGTGATGCTTTTCGTTTAGCAGATCTTCAGGGTGAGATTTACAATGCGCATCAAGAATCCTCTAATGCGCATCAAGAATCCTCTAGCAATTCTGCCTTCACAACAAAACAGTTGCAGCATCTTGCTCAAATGTTCAACAATACCAAGTTTTTCAACGATAACTCTGTAAGTTCTTGCACTATGCACTCTGTTACTTGTGCAGCTATGCCGTCTCAGACAGGTACACAATTCAATTCTCTATCTTTACATAATATTTGGTTGCTTGACACTGATGCAAGCACACATGTGACATGTAGTTTAGATTATTTCAGCACTTACAAACCAGTGTCTAATTGGGTTGTGACATTGCCTAACAAATGCCAAATTAAGGCTACTCATATTGGGGATATCCATTTTAGTCCTGAGTTTATTCTTACTGATGTTCTATATGTCCCTGAATTCACTTATAATCTTATTTCTGTGGCAAAATTAACATCAAATATGCATTATGATTTGTTATTTTCTGCTCATGAATGTGTTATTCAGGACATAAAGAACAAGAAAAGGATTGGTTTAGCTAGAGTGCAACAAGGATTGTATCAACTAGTTGAACCAGTCTTTAATCTTTCAATCAATTCTATAACTCATTGTAATAAAGAAGAATTGTGGCACTTTCGTCTAGGACATCTTTCTAATACTTGTATGCAAATCTTGAATAAACAGTTTCCTGATATAGTTGTACCTACAGATTTTGTGTGTGACATATGCCATTTTACAAGACAGAAAAGGTTATCATTTCCTATTTCAGTTACTAAGTCTAAAGCATGTTTTGACCTTGTTCACATGGACATTTGGGGTCCTACTTCTACTTATGTGAATGGAGAAAGATACTCTTACCATTGTTGATGCTTTTAGCAGATTCACATGGGGTATAATGCTCAAACATAAGTCTAATGTTTCTGATATGGTTAAGAGTTTTGTTATTATGGTTTCTACTCAGTTTGATAAGCACATTAAGGTCATTAGGACTGATAATGGTCCTGAGTTTAAACTCACTACTTTTTATCAGAAGAAGGGTATTCTTCATCAGACATCTTGTGTTGAGACACCTCAACAAAATGGTCTGGTGGAGAGAAAACACCAGCATATCCTTAATGTGGCCAGGTCCCTGAAATTCCAGAGTAGTTTACCTAATCAATATTGGACATTCTTTATAGGCCATGCTATTTACCTCATCGATAGACTTCCTACTCCTGTTCTGGATTCTAAAACCCCATATCAGATCCTCTTTGATCATAAACCAGACTATTCTGTCTTAAAACCCTTTGGTTCTTTTGTTTTGCTAATAGTTTATTAAGAGATAGGACCAAGTTTGACACAAGAGCTATGAAAGGTATCTTTTTGGGGTTTCATAGTGGTCAGGAGAGTTACAGGGTTCTTTTACTTCACAATTTTGAAATCATTGTTTCCTGGAATGTTGTTTTTTATGAAACTGTGTTTCCATACTCTAATCCTGCTGATATTGAAGACATTACCATATCTAATACTTCTCATGTTTCACAAAAATCCAATGAGTCCTCACATCAAAATTTGGACCAAGTTGATGATAATGATCATTCTGTTAGGAGATCTCAAAGGATCACCAAACAGCCTGCTTACCTGCAACAATATCAATGTGCATTATTAAATTCACATAAGTCCTTACCATGTACTATAGGAGTTGTTCATCCCATTAATAATGTTTTATCATACTCTAACTTGTCTGCCAAACAGTAGAATTTTTCCTTTTTTTTACATTCCACACAGGAACCAAAGAACTATAAGGAGGCATGTGGTCATCCTGAATGGGAACAAGCCATTCAAACAGAACTTGAAGCCTTGAATAAGAATGAGACATGGGAGATATACTCTCTTCCTCCTGGTAAAACAAAGATAGGGTGCAGATACACATTCAAAACCAAGTTGCACAGTGACGGCACCATAGAGAGACACAAAGCAAGGCTCGTAGCCAAGGGCTACACTCAAACTAACGGCGTTGACTATCTAGAAACTTTTTCTCCAGTCGCAAAAATTACAACCATAAGAGTGCTTTTAGCTCTAGCAGCCATATATAATTGGAAGCTAGAACAGCTTGATATCAACAATGCCTTCCTGCATGGAGACCTACAGGAAGAAATATACATGGACTTACCACCAGGAATGAAGACCAACATTCCTAACCCAGCTTGCAGACTGAAGAAATCCCTTTATGGGCTTAAACAAGCCAGCAGACAGTGGAACAGCAAACTCACCTCCTCTCTCATCAAATTTGGCTTTACTCAAGCAACTTCAGATCCTTCTTTGTTCACGAAATCAACACCAGACAGCTTTATAGCTCTTGCAGTTTACGTTGATGACATCATCTTAGCCAGTAACAACACCACTTCAATTCAGCAAGTTAAAGATTACCTTCATGCCACCTTCACAATCAAAGACCTTGGCACCTTGAAGTTTATCCTAGGTCTTGAAATCTCTAGAAATGCATCAGGCATCTTGTTGTATCAAAGAAAATACACCCTTGATCTTCTAGCTGCTTATGGTTTCCTTGAATCCAAACCTTGTAACACTCCATACAACATGCAGGAAGATCTATCTACTTCAGGCACTCCATTAGAAGACATCACATCTTATAGGCAACTTATAGGCAAGCTTCTCTACTTGACTAATACAAGGCCTGACATTGCATTTGCAGTCCAACAATTGTCCCAACATCTTCATCAACCAACAGATAAGCACTTGAATGTAGCCCATAGAATCTTAAGATATCTTAAACTGCATCCGGCTCAAGGCATCTTTTTCTCTGCAACGTCTTCCATCCAACTCAAAGGCTTTACTGATAGTGATTGGGCCAACTGCAAAGAGACAAGAAGGTTTATCACTGGATACAACATCTTCCTGGGTGATTCTCTCATATCTTGGAAATCCAAGAAGCAAAACACCATAAGCAGATCTTCTACTGAAAGTGAGTACAGGGCCATGGCATCTACCACATGTGAGCTGCAATGGTTACTATTTCTTCTTCAAGATTTACATATCCCACATCCCCAGTCAACTCTCCTTTTTTGTGACTGTCGCACCCTGGCTTCCGGTTTTTACACACGTCGGGGTGCGTGGCCGGCTCGATCTGCCTTTCTCGTGTTTTAAGGTTTCGAGTCGCCACCAATCATCACTTGGGAATACATGTGCGGGCGTGATTGGTCGCCCTATCTGTTTGGATTGACTCTGTATGGTTTGGTTTTGGTAAGGACGATCTTCGGAGAGATTCAAAGTTCGTTTTTCCGGTTACGTGTAGGGAAGAGATATGATCTCACCCTACCCCGCCCGACGTATCGGTACTATTGTGATATTACGTGTTTGCTATTTGCTTTGCTTTGAATTGTCGATATAAACCAGACACTCATGGATTTTGGGCATTGGGTTTAGTATTGAATTCTAATGACGTTTTCACATCGATTAGAATTAGCTTGGTTTATGAATTCGAATGACGTTTTCACATCAATCTGAATTAATTTAGTTATGAATTCGGATGATGTTTTCACATCGATTCGAATTAATATGGTTATGAATTCGAATGACGTTTTCACATCGATTCGAATTAATTTGGTTTTGAGTTCGAATGACGTTTTCACATCAATTCAAATTAATTTGGTTATCTTTTATTGACATTTCGAATTGAAGTAATTTTGTTTCAAATTACGCATATAACATACACGTAATCGTATTTTATTGAATTAAAATTCAATTTTATTTCAAGTATACATTTTATAATTTCAAATGACGTTTCCACATCAATTTGAATCTAGTTGGATTTATTAAAATTCGAAATAACATCTCGAACCGTTTTATTTGCGTATATCACATATACACGATGCATTTATATTCTATTTAATTTAACGGATTAGGTATGAATAAATTCATTGCAACGAGTTCAGGAAATTTTTTAACGGAATGAAATCAAGCTAATAATTACAAAAAGACCATTTAATATACAATCCTAATCAAATTAATTAGAAGATGAATGAAGTTGTACTAATAAATGGTGTAAAAATGAGTTAATTAAAATATAACTAATGGAAATAACTAACCATTCTTACTCGTTAAATGGCTAAAGGAAATGGACTAGGCTAATGTAAGTTAGAATCCTAAGTTAAATCTAAGTTAAGGCCCTAAAGTACACATGCATTTTAATTAGTGGGTTTCTGGAACAATCCTATTATTGATTAATGACAAATAAAAGTTTAACTTAGGAGTGGGTGTACGTGTGATTTGCAGGGGTAAATTAGGAATAATGTAAAATGGGTATAAAGCTTTAGATACTACAGCCACCCTCTACCTTTCTCTTCCAACAAAAAAGTGCAGATCAAACTTCCCATGGTCTTAATGGCTTCATTTCCCTCCGTCACCGGTGGTTCCGTTCTGCTCCGGCCGCCTCTCTTTTTCTCCTTCCCTTCTCCTTTTCTTCCTCTAGATATTCGAAGGCAGATCCCATCGCAGCCGCCTCTGTCTCCTCAACCTCCGACTGCTCCGCATGTCCGTCATTCCGGTCTGCTCTTCGTCGCGGCGCCATTTACACGGTAGGAACCCCGTTTCTCTTCTCCTTCCTGGTTTTCTTCTCTTCTCTTTTACTTTTTCGTTCTCCTCTTGTTTACATGTCTCCGAGGTGGACGGAGACGTGGTTCATGGCTGATTGCGGTGGGTCCGACGAGGGGCAAAACGGGAACGAGATTCGAAGAGGCGAGACAGGAAAGGTATGCTTAGCTATATGTGCATATGGTTAGACGTTTTCTGAGCTGAGTAGGAATAGAAATGGAGACCGTAAATAATATACTAAATATTGAAATTGGATTTGCAGGGTATTAATAAGAATTAAAATGAAGAGATTAACAATAGAAGAAGAAACTCTACTGTACAGATCAAGAAGGAACTTTATATTGATATGCTTGATTGATTACAATTGATGTTTTGTAGTCTATGAGAATTTCTTCCTCCTCTCACATTGTTAGTAAGAAATTTGCCTGTGAATTATTGCTCATCATTTTTCTTTATTTCCTTCTGTACCCTTGAGGGTTGTTTCGTCAATCTGCTTGCCCCTTTTCTCTGTATTGTGAAATTTCTGGATGCCTGCTGGATGAGATCATCTCTGTTGAATTATTGATTTTTGGTAAAAATACCAATTGGTCCCTATAGTTGTGATTTTTGCGGACGGACGCTGTATTTGATCCGAGTTGGTGGGTTTGTTGGGAGTTGACGGGATTAGTCCCGAATTGAATCGCCTATTTGAACTCCGGGTCCTTGTTCGACTGTTGCCGCTTCGGTTTAATTTTTGTTTGATTTACCGCGGTTTAATTTGGTAGCCGCGGGTTAAATCCGATGATTCTGGACTGTCCCGTATGAATTTGGTTGCCTCGGATATTTTGGTTGCCTCGGATATTTGGTTGCCTCGGATGAATTTTGGTTGCCTCGGATATTCTGGTTGCCTCGGATATTTGGTTGCCTCGGATGAATTTTGGTTGCCTCGGATGAAGATACCCTAAAAGAGATTAGGCGTCCTCGGATCGAATGTGGGCTTTGACTCTGCCTTTCGAGGGCGCCAAGTTGCCTCGGTATTCAAAGTGGGGTACAGAAAGCCCCGACATTGTAAGGCGGGCCTTCGGGTCCGCTACATTTGTTCCGCTTTATTCTTATTTTTATTTTTCCTGCAAAAGACGTAATCGGAATTTAGACATTTGTATCATAATGTAATTGTACTTATGCACTATTATTTTTATTAAAATAATATTTGATCGGTTTTTTTTTATACTACTATCTCCGATTTTATTTTGACGCAATTAGCCAAACAGCATATGACGGGTTAAAATACTTGATAAATACGACTCGAGTTACAATAACCTGTGACCGTGAAATTTTACAACAAAATAATTTGAACTCGACTAATCTAAAAAAGGGAGAATATAACAATCACCGGCTCATTTAATAAAGAGACGCTTTGAACTAAGATGACGACTGACATTTTAAGGCAACGTTCAACACGAAATTAATTCTTGAAAATTTAAGGACACCAACGTTAACACGCACAAACTCAAGATAAACACACACATTAGGTATATAGTATAAAACTCAATCTGACCATTTCCGACATGATATCGTGTTGCAGTTCACAATTTCACGAGTCCTGTGACACTTGGACTTAAACCACTGACTCATAACTCAAATTTAAGCAAATTCAATTTTATTCAAAATGTGAGGAATATATCTTGAATAAAATTTATAATAGGTTAAATTGTACTTTAATTCTGTTAAGTCACATTTTGAATATAATTCGACATTCTTACCGACTTATACCAAAATGTGGCAAATTAGCCTTAATAGCGCAATTATTCCTTAATAAATTATTTTCGAGATAATACCATCTATTCTGGATAATTCATGAATTGTTCAAATTTTGAGTGAAATTTATTAAAAACTCAAAAATTGGTCCGGACAAAAATGGGTATCTACAGTGACAACATCTCTGCAATGCATATAGCCAAAAATAAGGTGTTTCATGAAAGGACTAAACACATAGAAATAGATTGTCATCTGGTTAAACACAAAGTGCAAGCTGGAATTGTTCACTTGCTCCCGGTTGCATCAGCAGATCAATTAGCAGATTGCTTCACCAAGCCACTCCACAGACCTGCGTTTTATTCTTTCTTACAGCGCCTGGGAATCTTAGACATTCACAATTCTCAGCTTGAGGGGGGATGTAAAGTATAACATTGTAAATCATAGAATAGGCAGGGGCTTTTATGTAAACTACTTCAATTCAGTTAGTTACAAATTAGTTGCGATTGTGACTATATAAACGCAACTGATTCGCTGGATTAAGCAAGCCGTCTTCTTCTTCCTTCGACTCTGTAATTGTACAACTCTTTCTCATTCTCCATTAATGAATTCTCCTTTCATATTCTTTTCATCTATGATCCTTTATATGTTGACAGTTTCATTGGTGAGATTTGGAGTATATGATTTGTGTTGCATATAAGGTATTCTAAGAAGTTACTGGTTTGGAATTTATGCTAATTGGATAATTAGAGGTCGCTTTTTGAGTTTTGATATGATTAGATTGTTAATTGATTAGGATCAAATAACAGATATGATAATACATTGTTGATTGTTTTATTTGATTATTGGATTGTGGAATTGGTTCTCTAGCTCGGTAATGACCATTTCTATACTTCTGAAATTCCATTGAAATTGATGCATACTTCCTCAGCTCTCACCAAGAAAGGAACATGGCTAAGGTCGTCCTTAGTTTTGTGGTCGAGGAAGCACTGAGCAAGGTTCTTTCACGTATCACTGAAGAAATCAAACTAGCTTGGGGTCTTAATGACGAACTTAACAGACTTCGATATTCATTGGCCATGGTTCGTGATTTGTTGCAAGACGCTGAAGAGCAACATAGGGCATTGAGTTTTAGAGAGAAAAAGGGGGGTAAATTTCATCAATGGTGTACAACATTTGCCCAATTTCACAATTTGGTGTACAACCTTCATTTTGTCTCACTAATATATACGACCTTATGGGTGACCTCCCAATATGGTATACAATAGGTCATTTTTACCGGTCAACGAAAAGTCAACTCGTCAGGTGATCAATTTTTATCTACTCATTAATAAAAGTGGGACCCACCAAAGTTTCAATTACAAAAATACCCTTAAATGGGTATCCTTCCTAAATCATTTCTCTGAACTTCTTATCCATTTATTTTCTTCCAATCCTTTCTCTCTCAATCTTTGGCTTTCTTTCTCTAAATCCCCAATCTTAAAGTGCAAAATCCATAACTACCACTGCTTCTTCACGTTGTGAATTTGAAATTGCAATGATTTCATTGATTTTTCCTAATTCATGATTCACTAATTACGATTTTCTCATCTCCTCATGTTTCCCTTTCTCTCTCTTTCCTGCAAATATTTTCTCTCTCTAACTCCTCTCTCTTCAATCCTTTCTCATCTCCTCAGCTTGAGTAATTACTTTCTAAAATTTGACTCATCACTGAAAACTAGCTAAAACCAATCTACAAATTCATTTAAAACCCAAGAGCAACACATCAGTCAAGCATCATCATCATCAACATAAAATCACACAAAAATTGAAGCTTTTCCTGATAATCCTAATATTCATCTTCCCAGTACATGCTTCAATCATCGACAGTGAATTGATAGACCACCTTTTCTGCCATGTTTGAGATCTGGAAAAATTGAACTTGGAGAGATCCTTCACCAAAGCCTCTTGTTCAATCAGCTATACGTTATTATCATATCCCTATTCCTGAATGTTGGAGTTTCGACAAGCCCAATCATCGGCTTCGACTCGGCTTTTCTGGAGTGAAAACCATAAAAAAAACATCCAAAGATAAAATTTGAAAGACGACCAGCAGTGGCATTGAAGAAACCATTGCAATTTCGAATTCATAACAGAATTGAGAGAGACGCCATTGAAGAGACAACAAAGGTTTGTTGAGTTTTACAACCCATATGATTACTAGTTTAATTTGGCTATTGTTATGTAATTAGAAGAAGTGGTGGGTTTTTTTTGCAATGGAATCTGTCCGGATTTAGAAGTGGAAGGTGAGGAGAGAGAAAAAAATTAAGAAATGGGAGAGAGAAAGAAATTAAGAAATGAAGGGGATGGGGGTATAATGGTAATTAACTATAAGTTGGGTCCTACATTTTGTAAGGAATGAGTTGAAAAAAGGTTGATATGGCAGGTTGACCGGTTTGACCGGTAAAAATGACCTGTTGTATACCATGTTGGGAGGTCACCCATAAGGTCCTATATATTAGTGAGGCAAAATGAAGGTTGTACAGTGTGAAATGGAGCAAAGGTTGTACACCATTGATGTAATTTACCCGAAAAAGGGAAAGTTAAATATTAGAGAGAGAAATTGATCCATGGAGACGGAGGATAAGGTAAAATGGGTTTTGTAGGCTTTAGAAGAGAGAAATGAGTGAGAAAACTGGTCAAAAGGAAAATCAAAGGTAAAAAGGTTGGTCAACTGTGACAGTGACCACCGGTGTAATAAAGTGTAAAGTACAATGAACATATCGGGAAGAATTGAAGTTCAGTGACCACAATATGAAAATGTGTATAGTTTAGTGGTCACGGGTGTAATTTACCCTTTAGTTTTTAGTATGAGTTTAAACCTCAAGTATATATGTGTGTGTTCTCATGCAAATTTCATGTATCTTATATCATCCAAAAGGGAAAATGGCACAGTGATTAATAAAAAAAACCAATTGTACGGATTACTCTTACATTATATATGTGCAGGGTTGGTCCTGACATTTTAGGGGCCCTAGACGAAATAAGAGATAAGGGCCTTAATAAAAAAAATTATACTTAAAAGGGTTAAGGTGCAAAAATACTCCTAACGTTTTGGACCCGGAGCAATTTTATCCTTAACGTCTAAAATGGTGCAATTTTACCCATAACGTTGGAAGCCAAGAGCAATTTTACCCCTAACGTTGATAAATTGGGTAATTTCATACACTATTATAAAACACAGATATTTTTGTTCATTATTCTGCACCAATTGCATAATGATTCGTTCTAAAAAAAGGATTTCATGTTTTTTATAATTTAATAATAAAATTTGAGATTAATATTTATAAATTCGGTGGATTTTTTGAATTTTTTTTGTCTAATCTGTACAAAAAGACAGTATATTTTTTATTTTTTTATTTTTTTCACATCCCAACGAATGTTTGTGATTTATTACGGATAAAATGACACACGTATGAAGTGTAGATAACAAGATTCATGACCGAGAAGACAGTTTGATGAATTATTTCTCAAATTGACCCAATTTATGAATGTTAGGGGTAAAATTGCTCTTGGCTTCCAACGTTAGGGGTAAAATTGCACCATTTTAGACGTTAGGGGTAAAATTGCTCCTGACCCAAAACGTTAGGGGTATTTTTGCACCTTAACCTTACTTAAAAGTCTAAAAATAGAAATTTGAACCAATTTTAGATCTAAAATATCATATTATTTGGTCAATTTTTAGACCTAATGGGTATTATAACTAAATTTATAATAAAAAAATAGTATATATTCAATAAAATTAAAAATTTTGGGCCCCTTTTAGCCTTGGGCCCTGGGCGGCCGCACCCCGGGCCTATGCCCAGGGTCAGCCCTGTATATGTGTGTGTATTATAATGTAAGAATAATCCGTACAATTGGTTTTTTTATTAATCACTACGCCATTTTCCTCTTCGGGTGACATAATAAGATACATTATAAACATTTGTTTTCTTGTCTTCTAATTGTTTTTAGTAACAATTTTTTAAACTTCTATCATTTGAAAATTTAAATGCAAAAAAGGTCAAATTAGATATGGCTTTATCGATTTCGATTAACATATTTTTCAATTTCGTTTCAATTTTAAAAATCGGTCTTTCACTTTTTTCAATTAGTTTTGTACAACTATAAATGTAGAACTTGTCTTATTAAAAAAGGATAAGGTAAAAAAAATATTTATAACATTGATAATCAAAAACTATGTTACTCCTAATGTTTAATACAATGAAGTTTTATCTCTATCGTTGACAACAAATAGCAATTTTATTTTTAATATTAGCAAGTTCAATCAATTCCAAATATCATTAAAAAAAATACAGATATTTTAGTCTTTTACTATGCATCAATTGCATGTTAGTTGATTATAACTTTTTACGTTATTAAAATTTCATAATAGAATTAGAGATTAATATTTTTAAATTCGACAAAATAATTTGATTTTTTTGTCCAATTCATACAGAACACAGTATAATTTTTTATTATTATTTTTTTAAAATTCATGTGTATACACAGTGGCGGATCCAGGATTTGATAGAGGGGGGCAAAACTTTATGCAAAAAAAATTTAGACAAAATAACATTAATTGGAAAAAATATACTTTAGTACATAATTGCTATTCGATACAAAATGTCTTAAAATAAAAAAAAAACTTCTAATACTAAGTAGATCAACGATTACGAGGTGACAATGAACCAAATTGACGTTGAGGAAATGTATGTCCAAGTGGTCGACAAGGACCTCTAGATGTGTACTCTCTTCGAACACGGTCTCTAAGGTTAACATCAAATTATTCAATCTATTTTCTTAGCCCAGGATCACTAACTATATCATTTGGATTAAACTCAACACTATGATTTGAATTGAGAAGTATTTGTGTATTAGGACTACTACTGCTAGATAATTCATCAACCGAACATCGTGCTCTTTTAAACACAAATTTTTCCATTAACCTATATAAATGAATAATGTCAAATCAATTCAATCAATAATGCCAAATCAATTCAATCAATTTGTCCATTAACCTAAAATTAAGAATAAACTATCAATCAATTCAATCAATTTGTCCATCAACCTAAAATTAAGAATAAACTATCAATTAATTCAATCAATTTATCCATTAACCTAAAATTAAAATTAAAGGGCAAAAGTTAAACTAACCTGAAATTGATGAGGTGTTGTTGGATTGGAGATGGTGGCCGGCCGGAGAAGAAAGGTGACCGGACAGAGAAGGAAGACGACCGGCCGGAGAGGAGGGCCGTCGCTTGCTGGAGGAGAGGAGGGGCGGGCGTCGTTTGCTGCGTGATTGCGTTTGTCTGTCGATCGAGTTCGAGAAGAATCACGCTCCACTCCACACCTGATGCCCTGCTGCTGCATTTGTAAATTAAAAAGCATAAAATAAAACGACGCCGTTTTGGTAAAAAAAATCCCGGCTGAAAGGGGGCAAATGCCCCCTTTGACCCCCCTAAATCCGGTCCTGTGTATACATATGTTTGTGATCTGTTAATTGTTAAGCCCAAAATATACCTAAAATATTATCAATAATTACATCAATATTTCTACGAATTTATGCTATTTATAACTGTTTAGAAAGCTTTTACTCTCGAATATGTTTCTTTCTTGTAAGGTACATAAATATTTGGTAAAATCCAAATAGGAACGAAAAGAGCTCAAAAACAGAAGAAAAACCCTACAAAAGGAGTCGAAGACGATGAAAATTAATAACGCCAAATCGAGGACGAGAACGAAAGCCAAAAACGACGAAAAGTTCCGTGCCGCGACCGCGGCCCCCCAATTCTCGGTCGCGACACGCTCCCTTCAGCTTCTCCTTCCCTTCGTTCGAAGACCAATTGATGCTCCCCCATTCTCGGTAGAGAATTAAATATTCTCGGTAAGAGCAGGAGTCTGTAGAAGCCAAATTGCACATTTTCATTTTCCAAGAAACGTGTTCGTTCGGGTGGATAAAGACATCCCTTCACAACGGACACGACTCTCCACAACGGACACGACACTTCATTCACGACTCTTCAACATCTATAAATAAAGAGTTGATTGAGAGTTGAAACATGAATGATGAGAGAGTTAGAAGAGAAGATTAGTGCAGAGTTTATGCAGAAACTCTGACTCAAAAATGAGTCAGAGATTAGATTTCATTTTTGTAAAAAGCAATATGATGTACACACATTGTTTATTCAATAATAACAAACACAGTAGTGTTTAGACATTGTTCCAATTTAGTTTTCATTTTGGTAGTAGACCGACCAAGTCTCTATTACGAAGATTCAACGAGAAGATTGAGTAGAGGATCCGCCCCTGAGCCTGACAAACTCTAATGAAACCCAAGGAAAGGATTGACAACTCGTTCACTTGCAAGTCGTCGAATGTTTCCATGCTCCATGTTCTCTGTAAACTTGTATCAATTTATATTTCATCTAATAAAGTCTGTTCTATTCGATAGATTTTTATGCAGCACTTTGGTAAAGGATCCGAAGTGGATTGATGCTGGTGTTTTCATTAAAACGTATTTAATTCAAAATCTTTACAAGGAAACTTTGTTGAATACTTAGGCAAATTATTATCTCGAAAGAGTTTTAATTTGATTAAGGACAATTATCCCGGATAGGGTTTTGTCATGTTCAAAGCCTAATAATTAGAGGTTCCGTCATTTATTTCATCTTTATAATTCATACAAAGTTTAAAGTTGTTTTCTTTGCTTAATGCAAACAAATACATTTGTTTACTTTTCTAAAAAGTACTAAACGTTCCTGTCTTGCAAATTCATTCTTAAATCAGAATATTTTCTAACATCTTCATACTCTAATCTAATTCTTATTCTAGCAATTTCAAAACCAAAATCGATTAAACGATTTTCCATATTATAAACCTTAAAAGTAAATTTAACCGATTCTAAATAAGTTTTGTTTAAAAAATGTTCCCTGTGGGATCGATATCTTTTATTACTACAAGCGTATACCGTGCACTTGCGGAAATCGCTCAACAAGTTTTTGGCGCCGTTGCCGGGGAACGCCAAATTTTTAACAAAAACTTAGGTTTTTCGTGTTTTATTTCGAATCTTGGTTTATAATATATTTATGTATTTATTTATTTTTATAGTTTTTATATTGAGGATGGTCACTAGGACTAAATCCTCGTTGTTATTTAATGTTTGCAATTAGATGTTTGTAAATAAAAAAATTCAAGTTTTTTTCAAAGATAACCTGGAGATTTGATTATCAATGAAATTCACAGAAGGAGTCTACAGAAAAGAAACCAAGCATGCAGATACATCAGAAGGAAAAGGAAATTTCGAAACAGGATGTCAGACGTGACAGATATAATTTTTCCATAAAAAATTTACCTTTTTCCCAAACACCTTTACCTCTTTTCTATACACTTAACCCTTCACTAAAACATCAATTCTCTTTGTAAAAAATTTTATTCAATTCCTACATTACACCCAAATAATTTCTTCTTTTATCCTATCATTTCCTTAAACACCTACATATATCTCTCTTAGAAACAGCCGATCAACTCTTCTTAGACAGGTGAGCAAGTAGGATGAAATTATCTTATCCGCGAGAAAGGAATTGTATACTTTTAATATAGTTTTGAAAGTTTCGGTTCATGTGCGTAGTTTTTGTTCGTGGCCAGAACTAGAAGTTCGGGCATTCAACCGAAATCACTAGATCCTTAAATTGAGAAAACGCTAAAAAAAGAAAAGCGCTTAAAAAAATGTTAAAAAAAAAGAAAAAAAATACAATAATAATTTCAAGTTGGGGGTATAGTTCTACTTTTTAATTCCCGCTTGAAATTATTTCCAGGTAAGTTAAAATGGACAAGTTCATATTTAGTTGATAAAAATATTTTGAATAAGAATGAGCTCCAATTCAAGCAATTGAATTTGCAAACAAGTTCTTTGAAAATTAATTCGCTTAGTTTTTACGTTTAGATTTTCATTCTTCTTATCTCTTGTTCATAATTTTTATGTTTATTTGTTTTTAGTTTAATTTATTTTTGTTTTATTTTTATTTCATAAATTTGATTTGTGTATAAACAAGTTTTATCCAATAAAATTTTTTTAAAATCATGTTTCTAAATGTTTTGCAAACAAAAAATTTATTTCTGAATTTACTGAGAATGTGAATTCTCAGTTGAGAATCTTACTTTCTCTGCCTTGAAAATTTCTGAACTTACTGAGAATATGAATTCTCAGTAGAGAATTCAGGATTTCCAAGGAAAGGAAGAGAAAAAAACTTCTGAACTTACCGAGAATCGAAATTCTCTGCCGAGAATTGATAATTCTCGGTAACTTCAGCGAGATAAAGACAAAAAAAAAAATTTACCGAGAATTGATAATTCTCGGTAACTTCAGCAAAAGATAAAAAAAAATTCTGAGAAAATTTCTCTCTAAAAATTACTTGCCGCGACCGAGAATCACCATTCACGGTCACGACACGGCTATGTATCAGATATATATTCTTTCTTTTCTTCTTAAGTTCATGCACCATTGCTGAAAATTTTGAACAATTAAGTTTCTTCATGTTTAAATGGTGTGAATTTGCACCTTTTCGCCACCAACAGACATATTGATTTGTCCTGTTTGATTATAAAATAATTAGAGGGGATCAGAACTCTTTTACTTCCCATTTCTTTTCATCTCTATCAGACCATTCTGATTTCTTCTCAATTATTTCAAACCTTTTCAAAAAAAAGTTACAGAAGCATTTTCTTTTCTTTTCTTTTTATTCACCAAACATGATGAAGGAATGTATAGCTTCTGAGTTTGGAAAACCATTTCCTATTTCTAATCAGGATGAAGAAATGTATATGTTAGGAGACATATTTCAAGGCAACACCATTCATTCCTCAAAAATCTTAATAGATGGATTAATTGCCGCTTCATGTTCCATGGAAAGAAAAATCCAAACACATTATTTCGGTTCCATGGACTGATAAAAAACCATTCCCTATCATTGACTATGAATTCCTGATGGATTTGTCCAGATAATTTTCCGAGTTGGCCCACGATTTCTTTCTGCGGAAGAAAGACAGATCTTCGTGCAAGCAAAGATTGATCGTTATCCGGGCTATATGTATCCCAATTCAACGGGATGAGAAATTAGTTTACTTTGTTTTGTTCTGTTTAATTTTACTTTCTGTGTGTATAATTTGTACATAGGTTTGTTTTCATATGTATGTTCTTTGTGTTATTATGTATATGTTTTTCATTTTCAATAAGCAATCAAGTTTGATTCTTTGATTCTTTTTGCTTAAATATACATTAACCATACAAGTTATATGAATACATCTGAATCTAAGTTTAAATGAAACAGTCTAACTTTTAACATGAATCTGTAATTATTTTTCATAAATCTGTATCCATTTCAGCAATGTTTCTGAACATCTGACTTTTCATATATATTACATGCTCATAAAATATAAATCATTAATATTGAACAAGTTCATGAACATTCATTTTGTATGATAATTCTAAGTTTTGTTCTATACATGTGTTTTTTGATAGCATATCAACTTTGATTGTTTGGTTATTTTTGATTAGTATATGTTAACTATGCAAGTTATTAAAATGAATCTGTATATAATATTAAAATGTATCAGTATAAACTTCAAACATAAATGTGTATATGATGTTTAAGTGAATCTGTATATCATTTCATTAATCTGCATAAGTTTCAATGTTTCAGATTTAATATGCATAAGTGATTAATCATTTGATTTGTTTAATTTTCATTTGTTTGTTTTTGTATATAGGTTCGTTTTTAATTTTTCTAGTACATATGTTCTTGTTCATTTATGTACACATGTGTTATGCAATAAAACTTCATTTCATTTCATATATCAAATTTTTCATTCTGATTTATGTCTGTTCAGATTTTACACTGATAGCACCTGAATCTGTATGAATCACTTTAATGCTAATAAATTATGATCATTATTAACTATTAAACATGATAATAAATTTTCATTTTCATGCAACCATTGAGTTTAATTTTATTATAAACTTATATCGTGTTGATTATTGCATATATCAGTATGAACTTATTAAAATAAAACATACAATTTTTCATATGAATCTGTATCAATTAGAATAAGGTTAATAATTAAGGTTAAATGTTTCATTATCTGAATGCTTATTTAATTTGAATAAAGATCATGTTTAAGTTTTAAGCATGAATAAATACCTACATGAACTTACATTCATTATCTTTTAGATGATTAATTTACCTTATGTGACTTAATGCACATTGATTCTACATTAACTCTAGTTAGGAATTTAATGTTTCACTACTAAAAATTTAAATAAACCCTTGGGTTTCCTTGCATTTAATGTTTTAAATTTGTGTTCTTAAGTGTAGGTACAGTTTATATTACGTTCAGGACACAATTAATCAACAAAATTGCACAAACCAAGTCCAAATGCACAAAATCAGGCACTTTTGACCAATTCTCTATCGAGAATTAAAAATTATCGGTAAGTCCAGCAAAAACGGACAGAATTCAAAGAAAAATGTTCTCTGAATTTCGCGTGCCGCGGCTAGGCCATTCTCGGTCGCGACACGCGACTTGTAAGCCGATTTTAATCCGGATTTTTGACATATTTTGAGCTTATTCCTATTCCTACTCTACCTATACATTTCCTAACACATATTCATACCTATATATACCTATCCCTTACACACACCTAACATCACCCAGTAAAATTAATTCCACACCATATCACCTTTACTTTTCCCAACTTTTTACCTACCAAATATACTTCTTTCCTACCCACAACATCCATAGCCTAACCCTCCCAATGCCTAAACATCAGCAGGTTACTCACAGGGTTTCCTTTACCTCTAATAAATTGTTTGCATGTTATTTTACTACTACACTCATTTCATTATATAAGTCATTTTAGGGTATTTAACATAGGGTAAATTACAGTCATGGCTATGAACTTTACCTATTTTCACATTATGGCCATTGAACTTTATTTCTTCCCGGTATGGCCACTCAACTTTACACTTTTTAACACCGACGGTCACTCAATTTTGACTAACTTCTCAAAATGACCATTAACAATCGTTAACGGCCTCAAAATGAAAATATTCAAGAATTAAAGTTGTTCAGAACGATATTTACTATGAATCCACATTTTTTATTTTAAAAAATCACATTTTTTGGAGCTTTCTCTCTCTAAAAATTCACTTTCTCTCTCCTAACCAAACAACACCCAAATGAACTCAAAACGAAAATTTTCAAGAATTAAAGTTTCTTAGAATATCATTAACGCTTTGGATTTTTAATTTTTAGCCGTAAACAGTCGTTTTGAGACGTTAAGTGGCCACCGGTGTTAAAAAGTGTAAAGTTCAGTGACAATACCGGGAAGAAATGAAGTTCAGTGGCCATAATGTGAAAATGGGTAAAGTTCAGTGTCCATAGGTGTAATTTACCCATTTAACATAAATAAAGTAAATCAATTAATATAGACTCCAATTAATGAATTTATATTAGTAAACTAATTTTTTTTTCTCTCATGTAATGATTGGAGAATAAAGCTTGAAAGGTATAATTATCATCTCGAAAGATATAATTATCATCTCGAAAGTTAGATATTTTTTTTAGTAGCTTATTTTATTTTATTTTCCATATACATTGGAGCCCCTCCGAGCTTTCCCCCCTGGCTCCGCCACTGTCTCCACCGGGTTCACCTTCACAAGAATAGGTTATATCTTATCTTTTCTCCACTCATTTATCTCTTATGTTATGTTTTTGCTTACGATTGGTACAATTTCAATTTCAATTTCTGTTGGATAAAATCCATTTCATATTTATCTATTTTCTTTTCGTATGCTTTATTTCGTACAATTTTTCGTGTTTTATCAATTTTTGCACCAATGAGAACATGGTCCAATTTACGTGTGGGAGGAGATATTGCATATATCATTTTTAGTACGAATAAATGCAACAAATAAAAGAATAATTTTTATAAATGCAACACTTGTTTTATGCAAATGCAACATATATTGCAACACATTTTATTTTTCATAAACTTTTCATAAACTTGACATTTTTCATATATTTATAAATTAATCATAAGTTAATATGATTATTTGTTTAGGTTATCATTATCGTTAGAAAAAAAATATTTCTATACGGGTAATATTTTTCAAAAAATTTCACAAATCTTCGACACGATTTTAAGTAAAATTGTCTCGAGTAAATGTATTTAAGATAAAAAAATTCTTTATTCAATCTCTATTTTATATCATGCAATTCATGATATAATAAATCTTATTTTAATTTTCAATTAGGTTTATAGGTATTAAATTGAACTAACAATTTTTATCTCGGTTTGATTTCGTCTTACATTAACATCAATTGAAGTTTTTAAGGAAACTTTAGCCATAATACATATTGAATTTTAAGTCAATATAGGATGAATGTGCTATCTTTCTTTTTCCCAAATTTTAATTTTATAATTCATATTAATTAATCAATTAGTTGAATTCTTAACCTTTGGCCACGATTGAGACCAACCTTATCACAATCGAGGTATGAAAAGAAAGAAAATTAAGTACCGTTTACTTTTGGCCACGATTGCGACCACCCTTATCACAATCGAGGTATGGAAGAAACGTTAAAAGCAACAAAAAAATAAGCGTGTTTAAGTTTAAAGTAACGATTGCGTCCACCCATGGCATGGTCGGTACCTCTTAAGCGAACACAAAGCAATAAAATACGTATAAAGTTACGATCAAGACCACCCTTATCTCGGGCGTAACTAAGCAAATAAATAACCTAAGTACTTATTTTAATTTAATATATCTCACATATTAGTTTAGGTTTGGGAAAGGAAATTTTGTGCTTTGAAATGCCTTGAAACGAAAGATTCAATAACATGCGTGCTTATATCGTCCCGAATGCTTCAATTCAAAATTGGAAATACAAGACGAGTGATATATCGTATATTATACTAAGTTAGTTTGATGTTTTGCGTATAAATTTGTCATGCGAAGTTAGTGTTTTCGGCTTAACTAATTTAAAAGGTAATACAGAGATATATGTTTTATTTTTATACAGAGATTAGCTAAAGAATAAATTCAATGAAATTTTGCTCGGGACTAGCAAAAGATTAAGTGTGGAGATTTGTTAAGCCCAAAATATACCTAAAATATTATCAATAATTACATCAATATTGCTACGAATTTATGCTATTTATAACTGTTTAGAAAGCTTTTACTCTCGAATATGTTTCTTTCTTGTAAGGTACATAAATATTTGGTAAAATCCAAATATGAACGAAAAGAGATCAAAAACAGAAGAAAAACCCTACAAAAGGAGTCGAAGACGACGAAAATTAATAACGCCAAATCGAGGACAAGAACGAAAGCCAAAAACGACGAAAAGTTCCGTGCCGCGACCGCGGCCCCCCCAATTCTCGATCGCGACACGCTCCCTTCAGCTTCTCCTTCCCTTCGTTCGAAGACCAATTGATGCTCCCCCATTCTCGGTAGAGAATTAAATATTCTCGGTAAGAGCAGGAGTCTGTAGAAGCCAAATTGCACATTTTCATTTTCCAAGAAACGCGTTCGTTCGGGTGGATAAAAACGTCCCTTCACAACGGACACGACTCTCCACAACGGACACGACACTTCATTCACGACTCTTCAACATCTATAAATAAAGAGTTGATTGAGAGTTGAAACATGAATGATGAGAGAGTTAGAAGAGAAGATTAGTGCAGAGTTTATGCAGAAACTTTGACTCAGAAATGAGTCAGAGATTAGATTTCATTTTTGTAAAAAGCAATATGATGTACACACATTGTTTATTCAATAATAACAAACACAGTAGTGTTTAGACATTGTTCCAATTTAGTTTTCATTTTGGTAGTAGACCGACCAAGTCTCTATTACGAAGATTCAACGAGAAGATTGAGTAGAGGATCCGCCCCTGAGCCTGACAAACTCTAACGAAACCCAAGGAAAGGATTGACAACCCGTTCACTTGGAAGTCGTCGAATGTTTCCATGCTCCATGTTCTCTATAAACTTGTATCAATTTATATTTCATCTAATAAAGTTCGTTCTATTCGATAGATTTTTATGCATCACTTTGGTAAAGGATCCGAAGTGGATTGATGCTGGTGTTTTCATTAAAACGTATTTAATTCAAAATCTTTACAAGGAAACTTTGTTGAACACTTAGGTAAATTATTATCTCGAAAGAGTTTTAATTTGATTAAGGGCAATTATCCCGGATAGGGTTTTGTCATGTTCAAAGCCTAATAATTAGAGGTTCCGTCATTTATTTCATCTTTATAATTGATACAAAGTTTAAAGTTGTTTTCTTTACTTAATGCAAACAAATACATTTGTTTACTTTTCTAAAAAGTACTAAACGTTCCTGTCTTGCGAATTCATTCTTAAATCAGAATATTTTCTAACATCTTCATACTCTAATCTAATTCTTATTCTATGTTCTCTGTAAACTTGTATCAATTTATATTTCATATAATAAAGTCTGTTCTATTCGATAGATTTTTATGCAGCACTTTGGTAAAGGATCCGAAGTGGATTGATGCTGGTGTTTTCATTAAAACGTATTTAATTCAAAATCTTTACAAGGAAACTTTGTTGAACACTTAGGCAAATTATTATCTCGAAAGGGTTTTAATTTGATTAAGGGCAATTATCCCGGATAGGGTTTTGTCATGTTCAAAGCCTAATAATTAGAGGTTCCGTCATTTATTTCATCTTTATAATTGATACAAAGTTTAAAGTTGTTTTCTTTGCTTAATGCAAACAAATACATTTGTTTACTTTTCTAAAAAGTACTAAACGTTCCTGTCTTGCGAATTCATTCTTAAATCAGAATATTTTCTAACATCTTCATACTCTAATCTAATTCTTATTCTAGCAATTTCAAAACCAAAACCGATTAAACGATTTTCCATATTATAAACCTTAAAAGTAAATTTAACCGATTCTAAATAAGTTATGTTTAAAAAACGTTCCCTGTGTGATCAATATCTTTTATTACTACAAGCGTATACTGTGCACTTGCGGAAATCGCTCAACATTAATGATGAGTGATAAAATGACGTACATATGCAATAAAGATGATAAAATTCATGACCGAGAAGACACAATTGATGAATTATTTCTCAACATGACTCAACTTATCAACGTTAGAGATAAGTTTGCTATTGGTTGCTAGTGTTAGGGGTACAATTGTACAGTTTTAGACGTTGGGGTGAAATTGCTCTTAACTATCAATGAGGTGTTTTTGTACCTTATTCTTTAAAAGATTCAAAAATTATAAACTAAAGGTAAAATTATATAAAAAAAATTTAAAAAAATCCCATCTCTGTTTGGTATTTTTGTGCCCAACAAAACCTGTTGTGGGGAATATATATATAGGCCCTGTTTGGTAAAGAGCGTTTTGGGATAAAAAGAGCGGTTTTGACCAACTTTAGAGGTTTGACCACTGAAACCGCTAATTGGAGTGTTTGGTGGAGAGATGTTTGGAAGAGAGTTTTGGGATGAAAACGCTAATTTAGAAAAAGCTCTTAAAAAGAGCTTTTTCTATTAGCGTTTTGCAATATTAAAATTAATGGACTTCTTTAACCCTAATAGATAGACTCCCTCTTCTCCTGTGCCAAAATTAATGCCCTTATTCGTCTTTTTGCACAAACCGCTATATCAATCAGCTAATTTTTACCAAACAGGTCTACACAAACAGCTAATCAAATCAGCTAATGTAATCAGCTAACAGCTAATGTAATCAGCTAACAGCTAACAGCTAACAGCTAATTCCCAAACAGGGCCATATTGAAAGTTGGGTTATTTTTATCTTAAAAAAATCACTATCAGTTTTTTTCGTAAGTTATGAAATCTGTTTTCTGAAAAAACTACAAACTATAGATTTTCCTAAAAGCATATTTTCCAACTTTTCTGGTGGTTAAGGAAAATTCTTTTGCATTTTTCTTAACGGAAAAGCTATTTTAGGCTCCGAAAAGTAATATTAGATTGGCTTCAAATCTTATAGATTAGATGAATAAAAATACACTTTGTACAGAGATTTTGGATAAAATAAGATTTGCTACACACGTCGCATTTGATAAAAAAAATCACTTAAATTAATGTATTGAGCATTTTTAGTTAAATGTGTTTGATAACTATTTTTTATTAGTCAATTAAATTATTTAATTATTTAATTAAGTTAAAATTCACCTTATTTTGATAAGTTAAAATATTTATTAAAATATTTGATTTAATTTTTTTTTTTGAAGTTTTAACTTAAAATTTTAAGCTGAATATTATCAACTAAAGTGCTATTAAAAATTAAGTATTGAAAAAATAAGTATTGAATTTTAAGTGTGAACATTATATAACTGTTGATAAATATTAAAAAGGCTTAATACATCATTTTCCCATTGGCCTTCTGAACTTTCAAAGTGTCTCGATAGCCTCCTGAACTTGCATAAAATGTTCAGTTAGCTCTCTAAATTTGCGTAAAATATGTTATCAATTAATCATTCGGTGGTGAAGCTCTTAGCCTAGTGGTTGAGAGATTACCTATGCCTTGGGAGGTCATGGGTTCGAATCACATCCGGGTCTGGTGAGGATTTTTCTTTCTTATTTAATGTAAGCGCATTGTGCGCAAATTTTAGAAAAAAAAATCATTCGGTTGTAAAAAAGTAGGTTAAACACGGAAGATGTGGTGCACGCATCTTAAAAAAGTAAAATGACCAAGGTCAGGGATGCAATTATAATATTAGAAAAGAAAAAATTTTATAGTTAAACAAGTAAGAACTTCCTTTTTAATATGTTTTAATTTATTTTGTGAATTATGTAATATAACATTCTACGGCACGTACAACACATATTCCGCATTTAACTTACTTTTTTACAACATATTGATTAATTGATTACATTTTATACAAGTTCAAGGAGCTAATTGAAAATTTTATAGAAATTCAGGGAGCTAGCACGACACTTTGAAAGTTCAAGGACTAATCAAGCTTTTTGGACAAATTCAGAGAGCAAATTATATATTAAGCCTATTAAAAATAAGTACCGAATATAAAAAAAAATTAGTAGATAACCTTCACCTTAAAACTTCAAGTTAAATATTTTAATATATTAAAATAAGTAGTTTTTAACTTAAAATTTTTAATTGATTAAATAATTACAGTTATCAAATGTAGTTAATGAAAATAAGTATTTAAGCTATAAAATTGAGTGATTTTTTAAGTTATCAAACGAAAGCTTTAATTTAATACTTATTTTTAATAAGTATTTAAGCTATAAAATTGAGTGATTTTTTAAGTTATCAAACGAAAGCTTTAATTTAATACTTATTTTTAATATTGATCAAACAGTTACATTATTTAAAATTTTCAACATTTATAAATTAATACTTAAAATACAGTATTTATTTATTTTAATACTTAATTTTCAGTTTATCAAACAATACCTAAATAATTAATAGGCTTAATATATCAAAATGCTTTTGAATTTATCCAAAAAATTTAATTGACTCCATGAATTTACATGGTATGTCGTTAGCCGATCAACTTGCTTAAAATAAGCTATTGACTAACTGAATTTGTTTAAAGTGATCTATCGGCTCCTTGGACTTGCTTACAATGATACATTTAATCGATAAACTTGTTTAAAATGATATTAATTGTAATTTATCTAAATTTGTAAAAAAAATCAAAACTTAGAAAATAAAGACTAATTCGTGATTCTAAGTCTTTAAAATAAATTAACTTTCTGTTTTATAATTTTTATAGATTTAGAATTTTAATCATGATATTTTAAGCAAGTTTAGAGAACCAATAAGATACTATATAAATTCAGGGACCGATCAAACTTTTTAGACAATTTCAAAAGCAACTTATCTACCATAAAACCTCTATAAATTAATAATATTGAAACTATGAAATTTTATTAATTTATAAAAATATCAATTTACAGTAAAACTTTCATAAATTAATACTCGATAAATTAATAATTTCTTCAATCTCGATTTAGACCAGTTCAATAAATTAATACTCGATATAGTAAAACTTCTATAAATTAATAATTTTAAAAAAATAAAATTTTATTAATTTATTAAGATGTTAATTTATTAAATATTAATTTATTGAACGGATCCAAATTGAAACTAAGAAAAATGATTATTTTATTAGGTATCAAATTATGAAGGTTTTACTATAATGCCTATCCTCCTCAATATGAAACCGTCTGTCACCCACAAAGAACATTCCAGACTTAATAAGTAGGCGAACCTTCGCGAGTTCGTAAGAATCGTAACAGACAATTCAACGAAAAATAATAGTAAATTCAAAAACAGTAACGACGGTGCCGTTTAACGAAAAATAGGGTAACGACATCGTTTCCCAGAAGGATCCAGAACTCTCATGTTCTCTCTCTATTAGCACAGCAATGGTAGAAGAAGAGACTAGAACCCCTGCAATCCAGTATATATACCTTATATTCCATTGCATGCATCACCAATCGAAATTAGCATTCTCGTGAAATCAAACTCATATCAGCTCTCTCTAATCTTTCGCTTATTTTTCGCTTTGTGGCTTGTGCTTTTGGTGTTTGAATAGTTTGGAGATAATGGCCGACGTGCAGATGGCTGATCCAGAGACCTTTGCTTTCCAGGCTGAGATCAACCAGCTTTTGAGCTTGATCATCAATACTTTCTACAGCAACAAGGAGATTTTCCTTCGCGAGCTCATTAGCAATGCTTCTGATGTAAGTGATTAGTCCGAAATTCTGCATTTGTTATGGTTGATTTCAATTTCTGTGAAATCGTTTGTTATTGAAATGAGAAACTCAATCGTTTTTTTTATTTACTATGCTTTGGCTTGTAGGCTTTGGACAAAATAAGATTTGAAAGTCTGACTGATAAGAGCAAGCTGGACGCTCAACCTGAGCTTTTCATTAGGCTTGTTCCTGACAAGGTCAACAAAACTCTTTCTATAATCGACAGTGGTATCGGGATGACTAAAGCAGGTAATGTGATTTATTTTACAATAATTGTTGTTTCTTTGGTGAAAAACAAATATGATTTCAATTTCGCATATAGACTATATTTGAAGTTCTCGAAACAGAGGAAAGAAATGAGTGAAGCTGATATATCTTGTTTTAAGAATTCCGTCACATAGATGAGCTTGAAGTAGTTATGGAGCGGATTGATTTGGATATAAGTAGTTGTTTGTTCTGAGCAGGCAGTGTGTTTCTTTGATGAAAAACAAATTTGATTTCAATTTTTTTTTTTTTCCTTTTTGTGAAACATTTGAAATTCTTAAAACAGAGGAAATAGATGATTCATTTCCCCTGAACGATTTGAAACATCAACTGAACTATAAAACAGAGTAAAGGTTACTATCTAGTTTGAAGAATTCTACTCGCATTTTTGGCTGAGATTTAAAAAGTTAATAGTGCGATATTAGTTGGATAGAAGCAGTTCATCGTTCATTGGCTGTTTGGGCGTGTGATGCTCATTCTTAGAATTTGGTTTCGACAGATTTGGTGAACAACTTGGGAACAATTGCGAGATCAGGAACCAAGGAATTTATGGAAGCATTGCAGGCTGGTGCTGATGTAAGCATGATAGGTCAATTTGGTGTTGGTTTCTACTCTGCCTATCTTGTAGCCGAGAAGGTCATTGTGACAACAAAACATAATGACGATGAGCAGTACATCTGGGAATCACAAGCCGGTGGTTCCTTCACTGTCACTAGAGACGTCGATGGAGAGCAACTTGGCAGGGGAACCAAAATTACCCTCTTCCTCAAGGAGGATCAGGTATGAATTGATGCGACTTCGTTATTGAATTGATTCTGACATTAGAGATGATGTGTATTTGCTTTCATTGATACTGATGAGATGTGTGCCGTTATTTTTCTTTCTGTAGCTCGAATACTTGGAGGAGAGAAGGATTAAGGACCTTGTGAAAAAGCACTCCGAATTCATCAGCTATCCGATCTACTTATGGACTGAGAAAACAACCGAGAAAGAGATTAGTGATGACGAAGATGACGAACCTAAAAAGGAAGAAGAGGGAGATGTTGAAGAAGTCGACGAAGAGAAGGAAACTAAATCCAAGAAGAAGAAGATCAAGGAGGTGTCTCATGAGTGGCAACTCATCAACAAGCAGAAGCCAATCTGGCTACGCAAGCCTGAGGAGATCACCAAAGAGGAATACGCCTCTTTCTACAAAAGCATAACTAATGACTGGGAAGATCACCTTGCTGTCAAACATTTCTCTGTTGAAGGCCAGCTTGAATTCAAGGCCATCCTTTTTGTCCCAAAAAGAGCTCCATTTGATCTCTTTGACACCCGCAAGAAGATGAACAACATCAAGCTGTACGTGAGGAGGGTCTTCATCATGGACAATTGTGAGGAGCTCATCCCTGAGTACCTTGGTTTTATCAAGGGTGTTGTCGATTCCGATGATCTGCCTCTTAACATCTCTCGTGAGATGCTTCAACAGAACAAGATCCTCAAGGTAATCAGGAAGAATCTTGTGAAGAAATGCATTGAGATGTTCAACGAGATTGCAGAGAACAAAGATGATTACAACAAGTTCTACGAGTCTTTCTCAAAGAACTTGAAATTGGGTATTCATGAGGATAGTCAGAACAGAACCAAATTAGCCGACTTACTTCGCTACCATTCAACCAAGAGTGGTGAGGAGATGACAAGCCTGAAGGACTATGTCACCAGAATGAAAGAAGGCCAGAAGGACATCTACTACATCACAGGTGAAAGCAAAAAGGCAGTTGAGAACTCTCCGTTCCTGGAGCGACTCAAGAAGAAAGGATACGAGGTTATCTTCATGGTGGACGCCATTGATGAATACGCTGTTGGGCAATTGAAGGAGTATGACGGAAAGAAGCTTGTTTCAGCAACAAAAGAAGGTCTGAAACTAGATGATGAAACTGAGGAAGAGAAAAAGAAAAAGGAGGAAAAGAAGAAATCATTTGAAAACCTCTGTAAAACCATCAAGGATATATTAGGCGACAGAGTGGAGAAAGTGGTGGTCTCTGACAGAATTGTTGACTCCCCCTGCTGTTTAGTGACCGGAGAATATGGATGGACTGCTAACATGGAGAGAATCATGAAGGCTCAGGCATTGAGAGATAGCAGTATGGGCTCTTACATGTCAAGCAAGAAGACCATGGAAATCAATCCTGACAATGGTATAATGGAGGAACTAAGGAAGAGGGCTGAAGCTGATAAGAATGACAAATCTGTGAAAGATCTTGTGCTGCTTCTCTTTGAGACTGCTCTGTTGACATCTGGTTTTAGCCTTGATGATCCTAACACATTTGCTGCCAGGATTCATAGGATGTTGAAGCTGGGTCTGAGCATTGATGAGGAGGAGGTTGCAGAGGATGATGCTGAGATGCCAGCATTGGAGGAAGATGGTGCTGAAGAGAGCAAAATGGAAGAAGTTGATTAAGGTTTCAATTTCCATGCCTGAGAGATTGTTGGCTTCATTTTGTTAATTGTTTCGTTTAGGGATATTTAGTTGTGTGGTAAGAGTCAAACTATCGAGTCTTTGCTCGAGTTGGTGGTGTTATTTTTTCTTTTGTTTTTTAACAGTTCATGTAAGCTACACAGGTCTTATTCAGGGTGTATGGAAATAGTTTTGTTTTGTTTTTGAATCAAATACATTCTGATGCTTCATTCTCTAAATTGCCTAATAGTACAAAGTAATTGCATCATCCATGTTTAACTTCACCCAGTGGATGGGTATCAAGAACATTTAATAATATGTAGCTCACTACCATACGCATCAATATAAGAGGAGCTAATGACTTCACGAGAAAATATTAAAATTAGAAATCTTATAGAAGTACAAGTTTCTATAAACAAAATCTAATACATGTTAAAATTTATTAGGTTTAATTTTTCAAAACATAAAGCGGAACAATCTCACTGGAAAATAATTGGATAATTTTATTATAAATTTATAATAATAATCTGAAGAGTAATTTTTAGTTTTATCAACATTTTCTAGAATTTAATAATCAAAATATTTAAGAACCCCCAAGAATAATAAGTTGTTTTCTTTTACATTTTGAGTACTAATTATCTGTTTACCTTTTTTTATAAAAAAAGATAGTATTTACTTTTTGATTTTTTTTTTTATGAAATCTTTTAGACTTTAATGCCCAATTAAAACATACATTTGGTTATTTTAATGGTAATGCCTAAGAATACTACAATTTAGGTACCTTATATGCAAGTTTTACTAAAGTAATGCTTGCTTAAAAACTTTCTTTTCATTTTAGGTTCACAGTTTCTTTCGATTTTTAGTCGGAAATAAATCCTATTAATTTTTATTATTTAATAAAATGTTTAATCAATTTATCCGATTTTTAGCTGGAAATACCCTATTAATTTTTGTTATTTAATAAAATGTTCAATCAATTTACTAGTAGATTTATCTTCCTATATGAATGGTCGTGATTTGTCTTTGTATATGGTGGTCGTGGTTTGCCTCTATAGGAGTGAATTTCGTCTATTATTGTATAAATCTGACTCATTGAAAGACAAAGAAGTCAAGAAAAAAAATTGTGAAGGCATTTCTGAAGAAAAAAATTATAAAGTTATTCCTAAAGAAAAGACATTGAAATTGATTCTCGATAGAGTTTGATTCTGTGCTAAAAACAATTTCAAACACTTACTAATCTACGATATTAAAGATTTTGTAATTTTTAATTACTTAATACAACAATCTATGATATAAACCAGACGAGGAATGCATAGCTTTTTAAAATGACTAACTCCTTGATTGGAAAAAGGTTAGAAGAAATTAACAGAATCTAAAATTTTAGATTAATCTTGTTTGAAATTTTTTTTCCTTCATTTCTTTTAAAAAAATTGCGCACAATGCGCTTACATTAAAGAAGAAAGAAAAATCTCCACCAGACGTGGATGTGATTCGAACCCATGACCTCCCAAGGCATAGGGAAACGCTCAACCACTAGACTAAGAGATTCACCACCAACTCTCACCTTCATTAAATTCCTAACTCTCAAACTAAGCCGAATAAGAGTAGGAAAATTTTACTAAAAAAATAAAATATAATAGGATTTCAAACTCTCGAGACTAATAAGAGTAGGACAATTTTACTAAAAGAATAAAATATAATAGGATCTCAAAGCTTAAAAAAATGTTTTACTCTTAGAAACATTTGTCACGCTTTCTTTAAATATTTTCAGATTGAAATATCTAAAGTTTTCAGTTGACATGTTTTCCTAAGCAAACAAACACCGAAAAATTAGAAAAATATTTAGATGTCTAATATTTTTTAGCAAATAAACGAGGCCTTAATATAGAAACCAGACAAGAATTGCATAGTTTTTAAAAGTGGGTTACTATACCCAGCCCCAAATTCACACTTCCAGCCTCGGAAAAAGACGTAACCGCCCTTTAATCAAAAACTGAAAATTGCAAAACCTCCCAAACTCTCTCAAAGTCTCCCAAATACATTTTGATCCGAATCAAAGACAACACGTTTGATGGAAGGCAATCCGTTATCATCGGGAAGAGACGGGACTGATGCTGTGTCTGAAGTCGAGGTATTTTTCCGATTCAACTTCCTTTGAATTCTGTAATTCGATTTGCAAAAAAAAAATTGCTGTTTCGGCATTCGGGTGTGTGGGCATCACGTCCCACCTCATGGAGGGGCGTATGAGAATCACGCCCCACCATGTGCAGGGACGTGATTCTCATACGCCCCACCATGAGGTGGGACGTGATATTCATACGCCCCACCACATGGTGGGACGTGATACTCACACGCCCCACCATGAGGTGGGACGTGATATGCATACGCCCCGTATTTATGTGAGGTTGTTTTCCGGGTTTAGACACCGAAACGCTGTAGAAATGTCGCGTTTTGGAATGTAATGTTCGTTATTTATCATTTACAGGAGCTTTCGTGGGAAGAATTTGACGGAGACGGTATTGATTACAGTTCGCAGTTTTTCCCAAACAAACGTTTCAAACATATCATGAAGCTGTTAACTGGGCAAAACAGACGGCAATTGGGATAGGCTTCGAGTTAACCACAGCGTCGCACAAGACGGGGGGCAAGTCAAAGTGGATATTGGTTAAATGTGCTCGTGGTGTTAAGAATTATAGAAGGAAAAAGGATATGGATATGGATGTTATACTACGGAAGAATACAAAAACAAAGTACTGTGGTTGCAAATTCCAGATAAAGGTTCTGGAAATTGCTGAATTAGGCGGTTGGGTGGTGAATGGGATTCCTGGAGATAGAGGACAGCACTGTCATCAGTTGGTTGTATATCGACAGGGCTACAGACAGATGAGCGGACTAAGCCCGGGTTCCAAAAAACTTGTTCGTGAAATGAGTTCAGCTCAAGCTAAGCCTTGTGCTATTTTTGCTGCAATCAAAGAAAAACATCCGGAGGATTGCCCGACACAAAGACATGTCTATAATTACAGGGAGAAAATCAGGACTGAGAGCTTTGAGGGTCGGGATGTAATCGGTCAGTTTTATCGGCTTGCTATAGATAAGGAATATCTACATTGGATGCAAGCGGTGCCGGGCAGCAATGTTGTGACTCACTTATTTATGGCACATCCAACATCGATCACACTGTTTCGATCTTATTACTTGTTTGTTGGTATGGATTCAACATATAAAACAAACAAGCATAAAATGCCTTTCTTTGAGATCATTGGAATGACGCCTTCAAACAAAAACTTCTTGATTGCCTATGCAATAATGAAGGATGAAACTGAGGGAAGTTATATGTGGGTGTTACAAAAACTGAAGCTTTTGCTCCAACCTGATGTGCATCCGACAGCCATTGCTACAGACCGGGAGTTAGGACTGATGAAACCGGTTCGTGAGGTATTTCCGCATAGTCATCATTTATTGTGCACATGACATATTAATAAAGATGTGGAGGATAGAGTAGGCAAGTTGAGTGGAATGAAGAGTTTCGGTGAAATTTTTAAGAATTCCAAATGGAAACATATAATTGAAGCCCCGATAGTAGCCGAATATGAGGCGGCAGTGGTAGCCATGAAGAATACTTCTACCAACTGGCCTCGTGTGATAGAGTACGTGGAGACCACATGGCTAGTGCATAAAGAGAAGTTCTGTCGAGCATGGACGAACAATGTGTTGCACTTAGGAAACACCACAACCTGTCGAGTGGAGAGTTCACATGCACAGTTGAAACAGTGGTTGAATTCATCTACTGGTGCACTCGATACAGTGTGGGCGAAGGTGCGCAAGGATATTGAGGCTCAGATCGAGTCGATCAAGTAAGACATTTATTATGTTATTTGCTTTAATCTTTTAAAATTTAATACATTAGTTTAGTAATCCTTTACTGTATATAATTAGATACTCACTCGAGGACTCGAGAAGAAGATCTGCGGTGAATCACTGTGGAGCACCTTTCAAGTATCTCGACTTACACGTTTCACATTACTGCTTGGCTGTACTAAATGAAAAGCTCAAGCGTATGCACAGATTGAGTATGGATGTGGTACGTGAATCCGGATGCGTGTTGCCCATAACTCATGGCATTCCGCGTGCATGTGAGCTTAAAACATATATTGACACAGATGAATCGGTCCGTGTTGAGCGCATCCATCCTTTTTGGAGATCTCTTACGTTTGAAGGGTTGAGTGACATACCAGTTACTACTCCAGTATATGCTGACGGGTCTGAGGATCACCGGTTTTTTCACTCTCTTGTGGAAAAGGTTGAAAAATTAGATCCTTCAATGGTGCGTAGCATATCGATGATGATTCATGATCAGATAAACCCGGAACAAAGTGGCTTCAAAGAACCTGAGGTCAAAGACACTGTTAGGGGTAGACCAAAGGGAAATTCATCAACGAAACGAAAGCCGAGTGCATGGGAGTACAGTCAACGAGGTCGAGCACGGTCATCAGGTTCGAGGAGTAGTCGTAGTCGAGGCCGTTTCTCATCCTCATCTGTGCATAACAGCCAGATGCCGGGTATATTTTATTTTATTAATATATATGTTTAAGTTAAAGTAAATATATTTTTTATTGATGAATTTCATATTTAATATTTTCAGTCGGATTTGATGCGGATATCTCCGGTTACCACCATTTACATCGGGTTCAAGGTCTCATCGTACCATTTATTACTGGATACCATGATGTTGTAGCAGATGGTAACTGTGGATTTCGTGTTTTAGCCGATGCCATCATCTATAACCAGGAGGAGTGGAAGCTGATGAGAGTGCTCATACAGAATGAGATGCGGGCAAACCGTGATCTGTATTTGCCAGTGTACGGGAACGGATTTGATGCTGCCCTCACACGTATTAAATGGGCAGGAGCGGGTTGTGGTGAGTCCCACTGGATGGTGAGTCCGGATGACTTATATGCTGCTGCATCTGTATTAAATGCAGTAATATTCCTTTTTACTACACAACAGTTAGGATGTTGCACTATACTGCCGATGCGTTCGGACGATGGAAGACCATTAGAGCGAGAGATTGTGATTTGTCATTTGGAGAGTTATCATCACTACATACGTCTTCATTTACATCCTACATTTCCAGTACCTCCCATTGCCACCCAATAGCGTTTATTTCATCATCCGAGTGTTCATCACTTTGACAATCTATACGCCGAAAGAAGAGAGGCTTAGACTAGATTATATTAGTTTTATATGTTGTAATTAATAATATTTATTCATTAACTTATATTATTGTTACTGATTTTAGTTAAAATTGTATGGTATTTTTAGGTTTTAAGTACAATTATGAATTTACGGGTTTAACGGCCTATTTACTCGTTTAGAATGCTATTTTTTTTGCCAATCCGACACACGGGCGTGTGGCTGTCACGCCTCACCGAGTGGTCGGACGTTGGACTATCACGTCCTCCCACGCGATGAGGCGTGTGGCTATCACGCCCGACCAGACGGTGAGGCGTGACAGCCACACGCCCGCGTGTCGAGAGAGCAAAAAAAAAATATCTTTTTCCCACCCTTAACTCATGAAAGGGCATTTTCGTCCTTTCACGGGGCTAGGGGTGGGAATTTGGGGCTGGGTTTAACAACACCCTTTTAAAATGATATTATTTTCCAAAGGATTGATACGAGAACAAAACCAGATTGTAATCCACATGAATAATCAAACATCAACTTATCTATTAATATAAAGTATTGAGCAAACAAAGGTCATCTATCGAGAAAGCAAAAACCTTCAAATAACTAGAAATCTATAAATAACTTAGAATCAGATTGTACTCGTTATAACTGAAGCTGACAAAAACCTAAAGGAGTAGGATGAGCATTGAAACAATTCTTCACTTTAGACTTCTACAATGGAAAACAAAAATTTGAAAAACATAAGCTAAACACCTGCAAGACCTTCAAGCACCAAAGCCGGAAGAACTGTTTTGGGAAGCACCAAAACCACCACCTCCACGACCGAAGCCAGGCCTTCCACCAGAGCCAGAACCCTGTTTGTAAGAAAGAAATCACGAATCAAATGAGAAAAAAAGCACGGCGTTTTAGAGAAATATGGCTCCATAACATATCAAACTGATGCAACAAGAACTAACCAGTGTGAAGAATTGGACTACAAAAATACTTGAAAATATATCACCATTTTTCCCCAGTTTATTGCAGAATGTTTCAAGCTTCAGACTCTTTTCTATTGCATATCGAAAGTATGTCCTATAGTTGCTCATATTTCAACACATTCTTTTACAATACTTCCATGATGAGGTGATATTATGACTAATGGAGATAATACAAGCTACTATCTGTGTTGCACGGACACGGAAAACGTTATTCCTAAAAAGTCAACTTCACAAAATAGCCTTCAAACAAAAATGGACACGAACACAAAACGCTAGTAAAGAGGAGTGCCTGTACAACATAGGCTACTATTATAACAGGGATGCAACAAATTTTATTATGTATTATTCAAAATCTTTTTGTGCTATAATGCACAATAGTGTATTAACAGACATTATAAAGCATTAAAGATGGCATAATTACTCTACATTAAACTTGGAATACAAAGAAAATGATAGCATAAAATGCGTGGTCTGTCAACGCTCAAATGAGGAAAACTGTAATATAAATAGGAGAAAAGAAATTTGATTAAAAGTGAAATTACCCTAAATGAGGGCTGGAAATCTGCAGGAGCACCTCCCTTCTCACCACCAAAATCACCTCCACCACCACGAGGGCCTCCACGATAACCATCACGATCACCAAACCTTGGACGGTCTCCATCAAAGCGAGGTGGGCCTCTAGAGTTCCAATGAACAAGACATGTTAATCACACTCCAATAAACCAGAAAAACAAAATTCTGCATGACTGTAAGACAGTAAATTGTCACTTACCGGGGACGGTCACCAGGTGGGCCACCCATTGGTCGACCAGTAGGCCTTGCAGATTTCTTCAATGTGGCAGGAACAATTTCTGATGGGAGATTGAGGTAAGTCCTCAAAAACTCAATTCCATCATTAGTGAGGTACCAATAATAGTGCATCCATGCAAATGTCTCGCGAACATACTCCTTGGATTTGAAGCTCTGCATCAGCTTAATAACCTGGAGGTTCGGGACATCGATGTTCGGGTGCTTTGCGAGGTTGTAATCCTTCTTTGCAAAGCAAACTCCCTCTATATATTCACCGCAAATTAGAGATTCAATTAATTATAGAAAACGTGAACAGAAGCATCAGACTCCACTTCAATTATGCAGCAACAGAAAGATAAAACGAGCAAGAAACACCAGCACAACTGAGATCGGCTAAAAGTGCTTAGCAATACACTTATGTTGCTATTTCCAATAATTGAAATAAGCTATGTTCTTCCATTTAGAACCTTAGTTCCCAATAAACATACAGAAGGAAAAATAGCGCCTAATCGAACCCACAATAAGCCAAATAATGGTCTAAATGTACTATGGATTTGGGCAGAGACTAAGCAAACAGCATATAACAAAACTCGACATTCCTTATTCTGACGCAAAAGCATAATAAAGTGAATGACAAATCAAAAGAAATTGAGAATAAAAATTAGAGAAGAACAGCAGTACCTTGGAAGAGATACTTTGAGATCTCTCTCCTGTTCTTCTCGGAGATAATCTGGAAAAAAAAAAATCATAGAGCAGATTATAGGAGATTCGGTTTAATTCAATAACCTCTGAGAAGCATATATTAAAAGAAAATTACCATGATTGTTAGGCGAATAGAACGAAAACCCTTTCTTTCTTGCGGTGGCACTGGCAGCAGATATGCAGAAAGCTCAAGGTCAGGGTTTGAAAACCTTAGAACAACGATGTCGATTCAGTGATTATACATACGGAACGCTTGGGCCCCCGGAAAAGGGGAGTTGAACCGAGTTCGATTTTGAAATGGGCTTAACAGATTACGCTCAAATGCTCTTGGACCTCTTTCAATTGCGAACGGCTTGAATATTATCTATTTATTTATTTATTTATTTTTGAATGAAAAAATCTATATATAATATAAAACAGTAACGATGGGAAAAATTATCCTAACGCGTTGAGGAGATCCGAATCTTCTCCTGGGCGATTTTGGCGATCTGCGTTTGGCAAGGGTGTTGTGGGTGTCCGGCGTCTGTGTCCAGTAGCTGATCCGATGAAAGAGCGTGACCGCTCGAGGGAGAGGGAGAGAGCAAGGGTGCCGCTGGGGGAGCACCTTGGGGGCCGCTTCTGGGCGGGCAGGGATGAAGGGAAGGGGAGCGGAGGTAAGGTAGGGCTGACGGGGGAGAGAGAGGGAGGTGGTAGTAGGGTTGAGGGGGCGGCGGGTTCTGCCGGAGGGGATTCAGGGATTCTGCCGTTGTGGATCTGTGCATGATCCGCAAGCGGCGCGAGCGGCTTGATTGCGGCGAGTCCGCTGGAGATGGGAGGGAAGCACCGATGGGAGAAAGCGAGCATGTCTAGGAGGCCGGGCAGGGCGAGCGGCTTGATTGCGGCAAGTCCGCTGGAGATGAGTGGGAAGCAGTGATGGGAGAAAGCGAGCATGTCTAGGAGGCCGGCTAGGCAATCCAGGTGAGCAGGCCGGCAGTCCAAGGGATTATGCCGGCAGTCCAGGAGGGCGGGCCGGCAGTCCAGGGGGCTGCGGCTATCGTCGTTTCCTCGTCCGACTTGGTTGTGGCGCCAAAGACTTTTAGTGATGTTTTAAAGATTAATTCTAACGAGAAAAATTTGGGGAGAAACTCCTGGAGAGATACTGTGATGGGGGTGGTAGAGGAAGAACCCGTGTTAGATGAGGAATTTGTTGAGGAGGATTCAGAGGAGGCCTATTCCGACTCTGATATTGAAGATGGAGATCAGGATGACCCATTATGTCCTGTGATTCGCATATCTTCGGCAGATAAACGCGCCCTTAGGTCTAAATGGAAGTTAGCTCTAATAGTTACTATGCTTGGTAAGAGGATTAGTTTCAATTATTTCGCCCAGAGAATCCAGGCGCAGTGGGCTAAAAAAGGTAAAGTCACCATTACTTACTTAGAGAATGACTATTATGTCATCAAATTCACTAGGGCGGAGGACTTCAATGCTGTTATTAATGGGGGCCCGTATATTATCTCTAATCACGTTCTGGCTTTAAGGCCATGGGTACCAAATTTTAATCCTCATGATTGTTCTGTTAATAGGATTCTAACTTGGGTAAGATTCCCGGGCTTACCTATTGAGTACTGTAATGAAAGCTTTCTTAATAAAGTTGGTGGTCTTGTGGGGAAAGTTCACCATGTGGATAAAACCACCATTGGGGCAGTAAGATGTAAGTTTGCCAGGGTCTGTATCGATATCGATCTTGCTAAACCTCTTTTGTCTAAATTCTGTGTTCAGAATTCGGTTTACTATATTGAATATGAAGGCATTCATAATATTTGCTCTGAGTGTGGTATGTTTGGCCATACTTATGAAGGGTGTCCTAAGAGAGAGAAGCTGGTCGAGGAGGTTATAGTGGCTGATAAAGAGAAGGAAGAGGAGAGTCGAGGTGATGGGAGGAACTTTGGCCCCTGGATGCTGGCTAAGAGGTCAGGTAGGAGAAGGACTCGGGCATCTGTTGTCCAGAACCGTCCTCTGGACATTAGTAAGAAGATGAAATCTCTCCAGATTGCACCTGAGATCAATGAGAAGCTGCCCATTTTGAAAGTTGGTTCTGGTAAGGATTCGTCCCTCGGTTCTGGATCTAGATTTGGGGTTCTGTCTATTGAGGATGCTCAAGGTTCGGACCACTCAAATGAGCATATGGAGTTAAGCATGACTAGGTTGGAATCTGTTGAGCCGGAGGCCAATAAAGTGGAAACTGTTAACCCTCTGTTTGAGTCCAAAGCTATTGCCCTGGAAAGCCATTTTCATGCCCCATTTGGGAAGAAGAAGCTTAATGAGGTTAGTAACCCTAAAATCTTTATTGATAATTCAAATACTAAGGCTATGGGGGTCAATAAAATGAATATGAAAAAACCTAAGGGTAATCAGAAAAACAACCATAGCTCTTTGGATGTTTGGGACAAAAGGGGGCCAGTTGGTACCTCGTCAAGGCTCGCAGGAGCCCCAAATAAGTACCTAGTTTAGGTTGTGTTGGTCCCATGTAATTAGTTCCAGGGGGGTTAGGAACTAATATAACTTTTTCGTTTTAATTATGCTGACTTAATATAATTCTTTGAGTTTCACAACTCAGTTTTGGTCAGCACGGCCGAGTGAGGCGTAAGACGGCTTTAGTCAGATACTGACTATAACTGTTTTACTTGCAAGTTGGGAAATGACTCTTTTGTGGTCAGCTTCCAACTCAGCACTCTGGTTTACTCAGTGTCAGTTTAAACAATTTATATACTGAGTAAATATAACAAGCAACACATACAGATATATATTGAGAGAGAGTTAGAAATTACTCAGCACGACTTATCCTGGTTCGGCCTCTCCGCCTACGTCCAGTCTCCAGAATCCCTCCGGGCTTTTTCAATCCAATACTGAGCTCTTTAAAGGTAGAGCACAAACCGTTTACAAGGCAGTTGAATATGCAAGAGTACCTTCCTCTATTCGTCTACTCAACTCCTACTAAGTGCTATAACCGAACACCTAGATTTCTCTACCGCTGAGTACTTAAAACCGAGTACTCAGCACAACTCTCTTAATTTTACAATTGATACAAACTTGTTCTTTTTCAGACAAAGAACACTTTAGATGATTACAAAATCAATTTAGCTTTTACACAGAGATAGAAATTTGGTGTAAGATCTTTTTCTTGTTTTGATGTGCTTTGTATGTATGCTCTTTTTCTCTTGTATTTCGGCAAAGGATCCAATGAGTGTACTTGTCCTTTTATAGTTGAAATCTGAAGACACAATCATTTGAATTCGGATCTATCCGTTGAATTCAAACGGCTCTTTCTTCCGACATTGTTCTGGTCAGCTTCAGATTTGCAGGCCAATCCTGTCGTCTGAATGCGGCAGGCGCCAGGCTTGTCTTCTTCTCGCATATTTGTCTTCTAGTGTAGGTTTCGTCATTTAGCCATCGGACATTTGACCCATGCATCTCAAAACTGTATCCATGCATAATTCCAAAGCTTCTGAATTGGTGCAGATCACCATCGGATCTTGTCTTTTAGCAAACGGATCATTGGTGCTGTCCTTAAAATCATTCAGCATGACTTTGATAGCCATTGTCTTTAATTGTTGCCAATTTTGATACTGAGTTGCCTTTCACTCAGCTTCCATGGTCAGCTTCGTTCTGCAAGATATAGTTCCGAAGAAGACTTCTCTTCTTTTATGCTGAGTTGCTTTTCACTCAGCTTCTGAGATCAGCTTCATTTGTAAGCTTCGGTTTTGAAGAAGACTTTCCTTCTTTCGTACTGAGTTATTCTTTACTCAGCCCACGCTATGTTGTAATGCTGACTATGTTCTGTCTTATAAATATTCTTATACTCAACATTGAACAAACACATTAGTACAATTAAATCAAAGCACTTAAATTTAATTGTCTTAATCATGGATTAACTTAATTAATTTTGTCAAATCAAAATCATGTTAGAAAGGTGTTTCAACAAACTCCCCCATTTTGATGTTGGCAAAATTTTTAATTATGGAACTCAATTTTGAAATTCCCCATGATTGAATTGTCTTTCGTTCTTCTGAAATTACTCCCCCGTAAGGGTTGCATCTATTTGACTCAGTTTAACTCTAAACCTTCCAAGATTTAATTGAGAAAAATCAAAACATGCTTGTACTGAATAAGTTCAATTCTAGACCTTCTAAGATCTAATTCAGATGACCCTAGGTCAGCTTTCAGAAGAGGTCAATATGTTGGAACATGTGTTTACTCAGTTTGATACACGGTCAGTTTTAGGTATCAGAGAGATTATATCTATGAATTTATGTATCAGAGCAAAATGTATTCATGTATCAGAGTAAATGTGGGTTGAGAGTTTTTTTTACATGCATGTTCCTTTTTTTTTTATTTCGATTGTTTGTTCATTTAAGACAGTTCAACATATAGCACATTTTAAGTAAGCATCATATGTAGATAAGTCAGTTTAAATAAAAAAAGGATGCTTAAAATAGATAGATGGTTAGTCAGCATACAAAAATAGAAAACGCCAAAAACAAATACTACAAGTCAAGTTCTAATGACTAGTCTATTTCTTTCTGTTGACTTGGGCAGGATTAACTTTGCCTTTTCCCTTGGCGTTTCTTTGTTGCTGCTGACTACCAGATGCTTCTCCTGCTTCCCCTGATTTGTGCTGAGTTCCATCAGCTTGTTCTTTCTCCCCCGTTTTGCCAGCATCGGGCGGAGGAGGAATGGAAGTGTCGTTGAGAGCAGCACAAGTTAATTTCACGGAGTACGCCTTAAGCTTTTTCATGCTTTTCCTTAGACCGTCGAAAACAGGAACACCATCGTCCAAGATGGAACCGGGAATTCTAACAGAGGCACTGATCATACTCGAAATATATTCTTGGGATTTCCCTACCCAGGTGATAGTGTCAGTCAGCATGGCATAAGCTTGATGATACATCTTGAGCAAAGCCGAATCGTAGAACTGATGTTGAGCATTCGTGTGGTGCACATGTTTGAAGGTGGCTTGGGAGTATTGCAGGATTTCATTTGTTTTCACCAAGTCAGTGTCCATCTCTTCCTTACTCAAGTTGAGTAGACGAACAGCTTCGCTAATTTGCTCGATCGAACACTGGGAAGAGGAGGAAATAAGCTCACGAGTACTGGTCAGCTCAGAGTGTAGCTTGGTGAAGTGGTGAGCAACCCCAGCAGAGGTAGCATATCCCGTGTTTACTGCAGACAGAGCATTTATTTGGCCTTGGAGGGAATCCATGTGATTCACCATCATTAACTGCAGTTCAGCCAGCTTCACTATGGAGTCTTGCTTGGGCTATTGAGATTGAATAGTTGTCATGACACTCACAAGATCTTTGAGGCCCTTGATCTCATTCAGGAGCTGAGTGACAGAAGAAAGTTATGTTGACTCAACATTAACGACCCCAGCAGCATCGACACGAGAGGGATTCAAATCCTGGAGAATGGATTGAGCTGAGTTAATGATTCGACGCCTAGACTCAGTAGAATTTAGGTAGGCATAAGTTGCCTCAGGAGTTCGCTCAGCGGCCGGTATTGGAATAGTACCAGATGGTGGAGGAGTAGGTTGTTTACCAGAACCAGATGGGCCAGCGTGGTCAACGGCTGGACTTTTGTTTAAGTCAGCACCAGGAACTGACTATTCAACATTCTGTGAAATTGGGTTAGGAAGAGGTGGATCGGCAGAGATGTTGACCTGCACAGTATCAATCTGAAGTTGAGTTGGTGCAGGAGGAGTTACTTCAGAACTTACATGGATAGCATTTTCCTTTGCTCACTCACCTTCTTGAGCAGCTTGAACCTCGAGCTCTTGCTCGGCAGAGATTGGATTTTCAGGAGTCTTGGCTTGTTCCTCAGTATGAGTAACAGAGGCTTGCTTTTGTGTGAATTGATCCGGAGTTGGCTCTATGACGGAGGAGAAGAATTCGTACTGAAGTCCAGTTAGGTCAGTAATTGGTTCTCTAAGTGGAGAATCAGCCAATAGGTCTAGGGAGTTGTACTTGTGAGCTTTGCGTTTGAAACGCTTCTCAGAACTGACCGTTTTGGTTGGAGGTGAGGGGTCAGCAGCAATTGAGTCAAGAGACTCAGATGAAGAATTGAGCTCTAGGGCAGCATTAAGGCTTCTCACAGTTTGAGCTTTTACTGCTTGGTCAGCTTGTAGTTCAGTTGACTCAGCATCGACTGACTTAGTTTGCTCAGCCTCATCCTTATCTTGCTCATCATCAACATTGGCTGTTCGCCCAACATCAGACTGTCCTCCAAAATCTCCCAATTCATCTTCCTGTTCAGAGGGTGTTTTCTCAAGATCAATCTCTTGACTTCTCACAAAGTGGGATTTGTCGCAGACGACGAAGTCAAGAGGGGCAGCATCAATTGGATTGAGACCAGATGTTCTTTTCTTCTTCCTCAGAGGTGTTTCCGGAGTATCCTCAGTTTCTTCTTCTTCAGTCACAATAGGCCTTTTCCCAGCTGACTTAGCTTGCTCAGCAGCAGCTTTCTGTTCGCTTGATACAAAATGAATTTTCTTTGGAACCGTGTTGACATCCTTCACGGCTTGGTCAGCTTTTCGCTTTTTACCTTGCCGAGTTCGGTCAGCAGGAGGTTTCACCACAACTTTCTTTCCCTTCTTGGTTGGCACATCTTGTTCTTCTTCAATCGCCGCTCCTTTTCCTTTCCTTGGTACAATTGGTTGGTCATAAGCCAAGCCGAATAGAATACCTGCAGAAATCTCCGTACCCCAAACTCGAATTTCTTCTGCTAAGCTCACTTGGTGATCTTGAAGGATCTTTGTAATAAGGGACCCCAACTTGAGTGTCCCTATGCTCCGCTTAAATCCGCTGATAAGGAATACATGCATGTTGAGTGGCTGGTAGGTCAGCATGTGCCATATGAAGCACTGCTCAAAGTTAGATGCAGAGGATTGAGCATTGATCTTGGGATAGATGAAGTTGGTCAGAATGTAGTGAGCCATCTTTTGATTTTGACCCATACACATACTGGCTATTTCTCCCTTGTGCTCCTTCAGTTTACAAAATTCAACGAGGTAGTCGATTTTACCGGAATTGTAACATCCCCAAAACCCTAACATATGAGTCTTTCCACATTCATATATGTTTTCATGATTGAATACATACATTTTAGATTCATCTCATTGTCAGTAGAAGTTTTGTATGCATAATGCGATTATCGTGCGATTAGTAGGCGATTAGTGTGTCGTTAAGATGTAACAATTGATTAATTGAGTTAGGACTTAAATGAATGAATGAATGAATTTATATGTCCTAAATTGATTAACTTACACTTTAGGAGGGCTGAATTTGAGGTTTGTGAGCAAGCATGAGGTGTCACCCCAATATTAAGACACAATACACCTCTTCATTTTACAAAGGATGTGCACAACTCAATCCTTATGATATTCAGCCACAATTTCGACCAAAGCTTCAGCAAACCTTCCTTTTTCATGTCCTAACACCCTCCAAAGAAAAATCTTCCAATTTCTTCCATTTTCAAGCCAAACAAGTCAAGTTAGGAAGCATACTAGGTGATAGACACAAGTTGAAGGTTAGTATGTTGTTTTAGCTTGTTTTCTATGAGTTGGAGATTCTGAAATACCTAGGTATGATTATAGGATTTGTTGTGGATGAGTTGTGATTGAGTTTGTTGAGTTTTGGTGTTGTTTAAAGTGGTTATAGGCTGTCCAAATGAAAGATATGTATCAAGTGCCCTAAACAGAAATCTAGGGTACTGCTTTCAGTCATTTTGGAGCATGTTTTTAATATTGATATTGTTCGAATTTGAAGATACATAAAGAATAAACTATGTTCCTATATGTGTTATGAAACCCTCTGTAAAATATGGGACTTTAATTCCATATATAGAGGAAGAAAACCTAGATGGATCATGACTGCCTCGAAATGGAATGTCATGTGACGCAGCCATGTTGATGTAGCATTTTGAGGACCTTAGAGTCATAATTTAGGAAAGTTTATTTATACAAAAGTGTTCCTAACTACTTGACGTATATGTCTGTAAAAGGATTTGACAATCCATTGTGTTTAGTGTGAGCTAGGTTGAGTGAATTATGGTAGATGCAAATCTGGGTAGTCTGTTTCTTGGCTGGAAATAGGACATAATCATTTTGCATGCCATATATTGTGTAGAAGTGATATTAATGTGAATTTTGGATATGTTATACCCATATATGTCTAGTTTCAGTAGGTTCAAGAAACAGGACATTTGGATTCATATAGAGAAAGTTATGGCAGAATGTGTGCAAGTAGGTCATGTGATGATCTAAGACAAAAGGATTAGATTGCATGAACTTTGTGGAGTTAGTGTCTTGTAAATCATAGAGCATTCATTAGTGTATATTGTCATTAAGTTTATATTAAGGCTAATGGTATAAATGTTATGTGACATTAGGAGGACAAGGTGCAATTGAACGCACACCCGATCGTGTTGGATAGATCGAACCAAGTGCGACAGTAAGCATATTGCTTATATATGTGTATGACTGTATTGTGCCTTGTGACTTGTTGAGTGTGAGATGTGGTTGAATCTGATGTGAATGATGTGGATAATGTTTGAGTGTTTATGATATGTCATGATTGATAAGAAAGTGTTATGATTGAGTATGTTGCAGTGTTATGCATAAATACGGCATGTTAAGCCTTGTGCACATACTGGAACTGAATAATGGTTGGATTATAAATGAATATGAGCTTGCTTAGATGGATATGTGAAATGGTCCAAGTTGAGAGTGCTATCCGAATATTGTGAGCCGGAAGCACATGTGTTGAGATATATGAGTACGTGAGTGAGTGTAACTCCTCCGTAGCACAGATGATTGTATTCCGAATTTAGTGAGCCGGAATACAGATTGGGCCCAAGTACCATTTTATATATATTGTCTAAGTACAGCAAGGCCTTTCTAAAATAAGTATTATTATAATAAGTGAAACAAATGAATAAATTCTAACTTGGTACTAATGATATATTTTGCTTTGTGCTCTTTACATTACTTTTGTATATACATATATGCGTAATATGTTTATTGAGTAGGCAGCTCACCCCTTGCCAACAGATTTTACAGGTTAGGTGGAGTTCTTCTTGCTTAAGGTCGCACCAGCAGTGTCAGTCCATTCTCATCTAGGCATTTTGGAGTCTTGTGATGTACTTTTGTTTTGTAAATCCTCTATGCAGGATAGTGACTTAAACGTGTATTGTAAATTGTAAATGCTTTCTCTTGTGTATAATATGTAAAGTTTATATGAGATTGAAGTTGATATGATTGAGAATTGAAAGCATGTCTATAACTGATATTGTGTGAGATATCATGTGATCCAATTGAGGGGGTTACAGGAATCGTTTGTGGTTCTGAGTTCAGCTCCTTCGTTTTTTAGATTTAGCAGTGTAGTGAGATAAGGAGGGTTAACAAAGATCCTTTTCCCCTTGACCTCAGTGACCATGTAGTCACTGTCATCGTCAGTAGCTCGCAAGTTGGCATAGAATTCCCTTACTAACTCAGGGTAGGTGGCTTCACGGATAGAGAACAACCCAGTCCAGCCATTCTTAGAGATCCATTCGTAGAAGGGCTTTTCAGCTTCGACAAACCCTTTAGAGAACCGGCGGGAGCGATCAATTTTCTATCCCCTAACGCTGCCGAAAACTGGGGAATAGGTTCTTTCTGGTTCTTTCTTTTCCTTCTTCTTCTTCCTTTTCGAAGAGGTTGCGAGGTCAGCTTGGGGGCTCTTGCTCGGAGTTTGGTCATGTTGACCTTGTCTTTGAGACTTGGTGGGAGTTTCGACGTATTCCTGCTGAGCAGGAGATGGAGGGTTTTCATCGGAGTGATTGCCGTCATAACCAGCTCTAGAGATGTTTTGGGAATCCGACATGATTTTTAGGGATTCTTTGAGAGTATTTGAAGATTAGGGTTTTAGATAGAAATCAATTTGCCAGAGATTTCAAAGTGTAAAGAGATGTGAGTGGGAATTCGTCCACTATTTATAGAGGGTCGAGTTGATCTGGAACGTTGGAGTAGCCATTTTACCTCGAGATGATCAAACGATAATAATCTGGCATTTATGACACGTTCGGCGCAGTGTTTTCTAATTATTGCGCTTACGTCATCCTAGGTGGCTATTTAATGCGTGTGTGCTATTTAATGTCCAAGTGAATGTTACTCGACATTTAGAATTCCAAACATTTGAGATACTGAGTGCTCAGTTTACGTAGAGGAAATTTTCATACAAAGTAACTCAGCCTATAGTAATCACTTAGCATGTATGTCTAGTCAGCATAAAGTGATTTTATGATATTCATATTAGCTCAGTTTGAGTAAGTTACTTAGCATGCAATAGCTACTCGGCATATAGTATAATCAGTCAATATTGATCAAGAATTTATTGAATGGGATTACACATACCAATAGCTTCCCTGAGTATGCTGAATTGCTCACGAGCCAAAGGCTTAGTGAAGATATCCGCAAGTTGTTCATCTATTGGTACGTAGGTCAACTTGATCTCACCTTTGGGTACATGATCTCTGATGAAGTGATGCCTTATGCTGACATGCTTCATCCTGTTGTGTTGGATTGGATTCTTAGATAGGTCAATAACGCTCTTGTTATCGCATTTGACTTCAATTGTTTCTGTTTTAACTCCGTAATCCTCAAGTTGTTGCTTAATCCATAGGACTTGGGCCACACAGCTTCCAGCAGCAATGTACTCAGCTTCAGTTGTAGACAGGGAAACTGATGACTGCTTCTTACTGAACCAAGACACTAAACAGCTTCCAAGGAAGTGACATCCTCCAGAAGTGCTCTTACGCTCTAGCTAGTCCCGTCCATAGTCAGCATCAGTGTATCCAATGAGTGTGAAGTCATTTGACTTTGGATACCACAAACCTGCATTAACTGAGCTCTGCAAATATCTAAAAATTCTTTTTACAGCTATAAGGTGTGATTCTCTGGGGTCAGCTTGATATCTAGCGCAATAGCATACTGAGTACTGAATATCAGGTCTACTAGCAGTAAGATAGAGTAGAGAGCCAATCATACCTCGATATAACTTACTGTCTACTGACTTACCTTTCTCATCCGTGCACAGGACAATATCAGTACCCATTGGGGTTGATATGGGCTTACAATCTTCCATATCGAATTTCTTTAACATTTCTTTGGTGTACTTAGACTGACTAATGAAGATGCCGTTCTTCCCTTGCTTGATTTGAAGTCCAAGGAAGAAGTTGAGTTCGCCCATCATAGACATTTCGAACTCAGTTTGCATCTGTTTACTAAATTCTTTGCACATAGATTCGTCAGTAGCACCAAATATTATATCATCTACGTAAATTTGTGCAAGCAGGGTATTTTTACCCTTTTTCTTAATGAATAAGGTTGTGTCAGCTTTGCCTCTGACATAGTTCCTAGTCAGCAGGAAATTGGTCAACCTCTCATACCAAGCACGAGGTGCTTGTTTCAGGCCGTACAAGGCCTTCTTGATTTTATAAACGTGGTTTGGACACTTTGGATCTTCAAACCCAGGAGGCTGACTAACATATACCTCTTCGTTTATAAATCCATTAAGAAAAGCACTTTTAACATCCATTTGATATAATTTGAAGTTCATGAAACTAGCATATGCACACAATATACGTATAGCCTCTAATCTAGCAACGGGAGCAAAGGTCTCACCATAGTCAATGCCCTCTTGCTGACTATAAACTTGGGCTACTAGTCGGGCTTTATTTCTAACTACATTGCCTTGCTCATCTAGCTTATTTCTAAAGACCCACTTAGTTCCTATGGTCTTTTAATTCCTAGGTTTTGGAACTAAATCCCATACCTCATTTCTTTTGAACTGATCAAGCTCCTCTTGCATGGCATTGATCCAATGTTCGTCGTGCTCAGCATCAGCGAAACTCTTTAGCTCATGAACTGAGACGAATGCAACATTGCTGAGATACTTTCTAAGCTGATCTCTCTGTTGGGGTTTAGTGTCCTATAGACAATTGTTCTAGGATAAACTCAATATAAATGAAGTGTTCTTTATATCATTTGTTTTAATGAGATATGGTTTCACAATTGTATAAAGGCAATCCCTTTTAAAGAACTAAATAAAGTCTAATAAAAGGAAATCCATAAGTTTGTTTAAAGTGATTATAAAGTGTTCATACAAGCATGAAGTGAGACGAAACTTTATAATAAACTAATAAACTTAAAACCACCCCAAGTCAAGTAATATGTTTAGGATTGACATATCACTGTTGAGACTTGCATGTAACAATGTCTTCTGTCCCGACAGAAAGCTGATCTCACAAGCTTCATATATACAGATATCTGGACAGTTACGTGGATCCAATGAAAAGGAGTTCATTAGGATTGGGGACCCGAATTGAGATAACAGGATGGGTAGATTCATCTTTGTCACCTGTTCATCTCATTGGTATTAATAGGTATAAGTAATCCTCAGACTCAAAGGAATGTTAATTGGTCATTCTGGATTACGGAATGTGATACTTTGATCATGTTGTAACACGATCCTTAACAGAGATGACTCTGGGGTGTGAACGGCAGACGTTGAGTATCACAGGAAGTAATTGCAGGATAATTATACATTGGATTCAGCATTTATCACTCCCGATAAATGGGAGATTCATCCATGGATCGCTTGTGGAAGACTCGACTCTAAATCCTTGCAAGGTGATAACTTAAGACTTGAAATACAGATTTCACTTAACCTATCTAATTGGAGTTGACTCGGCCTGTACAAGTAAAACGAACATCTCGCTATATGTGACTTGACATTATCCATAGTCATAAGATTCAGTTCAAGGATGTAGCAGATAAAGGATTGAATTATACCGTAACTAATACAGAAAGGTCAACGACAGAATCAACCTGTCTTTTTATAGCTCTGGGGGAGTGTTTCGGATTTGCTAATCACATTTCGCGTACTCATTCCGTTATGTAAAGATTAAATATAATTCTGTGAAAATTAATTTAATAGTTACATACGGCTAGAAGCAATAAGAACCTAATGGGTCACACATAAGACTTGGAGCCGAAAAGAGAAACAGATGTTAATTAATTGATGGAAGCCCAACTGAGCCCAATAGGGCCCAGTAACTAAAGGGGGGGGGGGCGCGAAATTTATGTATTAAATACATAAATAATTAATTTGATTTTATCAATCCTAATTAGATTAGGATTATGAATTAAATTAATAAAAGGATAATTAAATTAGGAGTTTTTAATGAGATTAAAATTACTCCTATTATTATCCAATAAGGTTATTATTATTATCTTTATATTTAGATATATTAATAGATAATAATTAAAAATTCTATTCCGAATTAAATTCTTATTAAGTAACCTAATTCTATCTAACTAAGGTTTAGATACAAGAGAATATAAATACCCCCCTCATTGTGATTTTCGAAATGCACAAGCATTCCAGGAGAGAGAATTTTCGACCCCTCTAGCCGAGGACGAGATATTCACCGCTTCCTACCGATTCAATTGATTTTCATCTCTTTCTTTTATTCCTTGATATTGTGTTGATTTGTTAGAGGCAATCTATTCTTGATTGTTTTCATACGGTTGATATCTAACTTGATTTGGGTTGTGTTTTGTCTTGTGCTTGGGAACTCGGAGTAAGAGTTGTGGGCACTTTGATTGCAACGTTAGATAGATCTTCATTAAGGTATTTCCTTCTATTCCTCTTTATATGAAATAACGATTAACGGATCTTAGGTTAATGGAAAAAGGTTAAAATTTTTATATTTCCGCTGCTATACGTTAGCCCTAAATTCCATTAGTGGTATCAGAGCATGCGTTAAATCCGTTATTTCATATATGAAAATTTAGAAGGTTTTTCAATCAGATTGAATAAATATTTATAGTTAGGTTAATTAACAAAACTGTTTTGATTAATTAGTTCTAAAGATAAATAAGTTTTAATTAATTTTTAATTAAAATAGATTATGCATATGTTCCTAATAATTTTGGTTGATAATCATTATAACAAAACCTATTAGTTTTATAGTTAGATTGATAAAATCAGTTTTATTTATTCTAAAGATAAAACGGAAAATCTATAATAGTTTTTCCTATTTTCTGAAAAGCGTTTTAAAACGATTTTAAAACTGATATATATATATATTTATAATTATATTTAAAATATTAAAAAAAATGACAACAGCTCGGATCGCGCCTCACGGCGCAACCCGACTGCTATCGCGCGGTTGCTGCCCCGCGGCAGCAACCGCGCGCGGCGCCTGGCTGCCGCTGCCGCAAGGCAGCGACGGTTCAGACGCTTAAATCGTTTAAAATTAGTTTTAAATATACTTAAATATATATGTTTCAGAAATTAATAGTTTTCTGTTTTGATTATTGATGCGCCTTCACCTAAGTTGGGATGAAGACTCACTAAGGGATAAGTGTACCCCGTCGTTATCAAGTATAAATTTCTGGGTTTAAGTCCAGGTTATCGTCCACAGGATTTATTTCTGCAAGTACCGAATTACTAAGTCTCGGATGTTATCTAGGCTTAAGGGGTTTGAGTTGGTTTTGTTTATTTAATCTACTCCTAGGTTGGTTTGCACTAATCCTAACTAGATTATCTAATTCTGACTAAGTTATTCTAACCCTGACTAAATTACTCTACCCCTAATTAAGTTAAACTACTCCTAAGTGATCTTTTGTCAATGCAATCATCTAAAGGATCATGGAGGGATACGATGATAATGGAAATAGATTGTTTAAACAATTGAATTAAAATCTAAGTCACTTGTGTTCGAGGAGATTAACCCGACCTATCCTCCTAAAGTTCCTAGTTCGTGATTCCCTTGTAAGGCCGAAACTAGCTCTAAGGCTCAGTAATTTGGGCTTAATCTTCTATAGGGTCGTCAATCCTATACGCACTGACTAGGTCAGATTCAGCTCGCAATATGTGCCAACTTGATTTTGGGATTATCGAATGAGTTAAACCAATCAAACAAAGCGTAAGACAAAGATTCAAAGCATTAAAACAATTGAAGAAACAAAACTATTATATTAATCAAAGATGGAGAACATTGTCACGAAGTTACAATAAGCCTAAGATTCATAGCATGTATCATAGGATAAACAAGTTATAAAAGAAGAAAAATCCCTTTCAGGGAACCTGTCAACCAATGCAGGCGTCTTCCTAGGACTTAAGGATGGAGCTCGAGCAATCCTCGGTGAATGGAGCTTCGGAGGCGTCTTCAATGGAGGTTTGAAGGTTTTTGGAGGAGGTGGAGAGGATTTCTCGAGGTGGAAGATAAGAAAATTACAAAAACAAAAGATATCTAATTTACAATTGAAAATTCCTATTTATAGACGCGTCTCGGGTCTCGTTTTGACCTAATTTCGTGTCCTTATTGGTGTAGGAAGATGTGGGGCCGAACGTGGCTTCGTGGGGGCGGAATTGGTCTTTTTGACCAATTCCCGCAGGTCTGCTCGCCGAGCAGGAAAGGCTGCTCGGCGAGCAGGCGCCTGGCGGCCTGCTCGGCGAGCAGAAATGGCCCGGGGGGGCCCTGCTCACTGAGCGTTTTTGCCCGAAGCGCGCTCGATCCGTACCAGATGACTTCCAAGCCCTTTTTCGTCCGAACTTACACCTACACACGCATAAAAACTCCAGAAAACATTAGTCCAAAAGCCGAATTGATCCGTCAATCGCTTATTTTGAGCAAACGCCTCGTTTGGTGCGACTTTTGACGGACCAATTAGCTTCAAAAGATAACGGAATTCTATTATGCGTGTTATTTCGGCCGTATTTGCCTAAATTGATCACAAAACGAGCCTAAACGACGAAAAGTAAATAGAATGCTTCCAATTTCTAACTAACTCACACAAAAGCATTTAAATACGAGAATTGCTCGCTTATTAGCCAAATAAACCTAAAAACCGTCCTAAAACCGTACCCAAAGATAGGGGTTTTTGACCCCTATCAAACCTCCTCGCACTTAAAACTTTACTTGTCCCCAAGTAAACGAAAAAAACTAAACCCGCCATCACAAGCAATCTAGAAAACTCCCCAGTTTGACTAGGTGCTTGACACAATTTCGAGCATCTGTAATTACATGCATTCGGAAATACAAAGTAGAGACACGATATCCAAAAGCCGCATTTCAATTACAATAGATCATAGTTTTAAGTAAAGGAACACATGTTCAATTGAACGAGCTTGAGGGGATCGCTAAGTAAAACACCTCACCATAGGTAGTTCACTCATTCACACAATTTTGGTGGCTAAAGTGTTTACTCTCGGCTTATATTCTTGCTTAGGATTACGTTGATTTTGAACGTTCATCCGAGTTCCTCTACTATGCTATATGACTCCGATGATATCAAAAACAGCCTCTAATTGGGGTTGTAATGTGGTTAGAGGGTTAAAGGTACAACAAAGGTTAAGTGTTCTATCGCTACAACAACAAAGTTTAAATGGCTTTAGCAAATATGAAGTGATTTGAGCTTTTTATTCGTCCCTTATTGTTTTCTTTTTGGGATGTTTTCTTTGAGGCATTTTTGATTTTTCTAAGAACTAGGGAATGGAGTTCTTCCCTTTTGTTCGTCTCTTTTCTTTTCTTTTTCTTTTTCTGTTTTTCTTCTTCTCTCTTTTTTTTTTTTTTTTTTTGGGATAGTGATGCTCATTCACTTCTTAGCCTTTTGGCTTGCTACTATAATGCCATAAACAACGATAAAGCGCTAGAGAAAAACAAAGGCTCAATTTGAGCTTTGCAAAAACAAGGGTTAAGTAGCGAACCAAGTTGTGGTTCGCAAAAACGGGTTAGAACGAAAGAAAAATCTACAAACTACAAAAATGTCGGCTCAAAGGGGCTTCCTAGAGTGGATGAAAAAGAAAAACAAGGTAAAGAAAAGGTTAATTCTAATGAGGCTGATTCATCGTTTATCATCTCAAATCATTGCATGTAGGTTTAACACAGTATTAGGTGCAAAATCTGTAATCTTCCACAAGTCAAAGCATTCACACAAAAATGTCAAGAAAATGAGCTTTTTGATGTTCGCTCTTAGGCTCAAATTCAACTCACAATTCTTTGGGTTTCAATTTTGTGTTTACTAGTTTTCCCCAACTCAAGTTTAATATTACATGCCTTCAATTCTTAAGTTATCTACCTAAGTAATGCTTTTAGCATTTCTTCAAAAGTAGGGTCTAAATGCAACTGTAGCTCATGCTTTTACAGATACAAGAGTTGTGTCCCACACCTAAACTAGTTGTCATGCAATTTTAGATTCGGTTCTCAGCCCTCAAAGACAAATAATGAAGTTTAGATTCGAAGGAGGTTGACGGTTTTAGGTCCTAAACATGCAAAAACATAATAAAACGCCAAAACGCAAACCTAAACTAGACACGATGCAACAAAAATTTAAAAATTTATACAATTTTTGTAAGTTTGTCTACCCCTCCTCCTCACACTTAAAATATGCAATAAGTTCCAACATTGCATTGTAGATCATGAAATATGAGTGTAAAAAGTTAGGGTGGAGAAGACAACTTACTGATCGGCCGGGGGATAAGGCCAAGGCATGTTGTAGCGCTCGCAGTAATCAGCCGCTACGTATTCAAGACCCGAAAGCCTTCGGTCCATATTCTGCTCAAAGTTGGTGAACCGTTGGTCCATCTGTTGAACAGTGTTAAAAGTCCGAAGGTTAAGATCCCGCATTTCTGCCATCATGGTGTTGATGGCTTGGAACTGGGCCTCCGTCCCCGACGCTTGGTGTTCCCTTTGGTCTCCTGTCGTTGCAGGTTCTTCTTCCTCAGGTTCTTCATCCCTTCTCTGTTGTGGAACTCGTGCCCTTTTTCTTCCTCCTCCGCTGGAGCTTGCTCCTCCAGTTGTGTTCCTGTTAAAAACTCCTTGAAAAGTAGATTTCTCCAAAAACTTGGAGTTTAGCAGAGTAGGATAAATAGCAATTTCGGGATTATCTAAGTTCTTGAATTGGCTCTCGAGCAGGTTGGTAACTAGATGCCCAAGACCTAGGGAACCACGTTTTCTACTTGTTTGGCTCGAGAAGCCTTCAAATACGGCCTTGACAGTGTCCACGGGTTTGTGGTTGGCCACACACCATAATATGAGCAATTCCGTCTTTGAGACTTTATTACTCTCGTTTTTGCCCAACAAGTTATGGGCCACAAACTTGTGGACGAGATTGAGAAGCGGGTCTCGGAGAGTGCCCGGGCTAGCAGTCTGGGAGTTAAAGCTGGATATGCCTGTGAGTTGCTCCCAAGCTATATCTTTTGTTAGAGGCAATTCAAAGTCTGAGATTGCCTCTGGGTGATTATAAACCCCCATTAAGGCTGCTAGTGTGATAGCATCAATGCGGTAAGGTTTACCGTTTAGCCTAAAGGAATGCTTCCCACCGCCTAAGGGCAGCTCCTTTTTCCAAGTTGTCAAGAATTCAATAGTAAAATTGTGATAAACCGGAGTCTGGGTTGTGGCTAGTCTATGCCAGCCGTGGAATTTGAGGAGTTCATTGAAATCCTTCTTTAAACCTAGACTCGACAAATAGGTTTGATCGACAATTATATGTGTAGCAAAGTCTTGTTTGGAAAACCTATCATACAAAAGACCCTCACGTTCATCAACAAGGCCAAAGGGTGGATCATACTTAGCTTGGAGGTTCTCGTCGAACTCGACCTCCGATTCGGCTTCGTTCTCGAAGACGATCTTAGCTTTTCCTTTCCGACCCATATCTCCTGAGGAATAGACCAAAAATGGGAGAGTTAGAAAATATTTACAAGCTTCAACATAAACCCTCAATAAATCATTCATATTCATAGGCACAATCATAGCTTTAGCCATTTAGGGACTAAATCATAAGCATTTGGTCCCTAAATGTTTTACCCGAAATTCACAAAATTCATGCAAAATTGGAGATACCCAATGACTAAAACACAAGAAGAATGTAATTCCCAACCTTTTTGACAAGTTTCTAACTAATTGAATAGTTGAACTTTGAGCTAAAATGGGGATTTTGCCCAAATCGAGCAATTTCTCCAAATATTCACAAATTAATAATAGGAATCATACCCAAACTATAGATTAATCATCATGTTAACATAAATTGCAAGGAAATCAAGAATTTAGAAGCAAACAAGACATTAATTTGAGAAAAGGGAAAACTTAGGTTTTCCTTAAATCTCAAAAATTATCACCCTAAGCTAAAATCTAAGTCTACAAACATGTTAGAAATCAAAAATAGGTAAAGATTCATACCTTATCTCTTGAATTCGGGTTAGAATGAAGGTTTTGGGGGGGTTAGGTTTTGAAGAAAAGAAAGGGAAGGAGAAGAAAAATGGTGGGATAAAAGAAAAGAAAGAAGAGAGAAGGAAAGAAGAAGGTGGGGAAAGGGATGATGAGTCATCCCCCCCCCCCTTTTTTTTTATTATTCTTTTCCTTTTTCCAATTCCTTTCTCCTTCTTTTTTTTTTTTTTTTTTGGCTCGGGATTTTTTTTTTTTAATAAAATCCCGAACAGCCATTGTCGTCCGAGCTGGCTGGCTCGGCCGACCAACCCGGTGAGTTGGGCAGTGCCCAACTCGCCTAGGCTGGGAAAATTTTTTTATATATAGAGTACGGGGGAAACAAAGTTTGGCAGTTAAAAAAACAAGATCAAAATTCAATTATTCAAAATAACAACAGGAAATAAGAGCAAAAAATAAAAGAAGAGAGAAGAAAATTGCAGAATCAAATTGTTCAAACTTTGGATTAAAACCGAGGAGAACCCGATTTCTCCCCCTTACTCAATCCTTTCTCAGGATCTTTGGATTCTTCTCCGTTGTGCTCGGGAGAGAACCCTGTGGCCTTTCCTGCCTGTCCCTATTAATCTGAGCCACATGATTGCTCAAGTCCTTGCAGAAGGCTTCGTTGTTGGCAAGCCTAGCTGAGATCTCCTTCAGAAGAGTGATCACTTCGTCAGATTCCTTAGGGTGTTGCATTGGCCCTTGATTTTGCTGTTGGTATGGGGGCATGCCAAGCCCTTGCTCTCTATGCTCTTGAACAAATCCGTTAGGAGGTCGGAGCACATTCTGATTTGAATTCCCGTAAGAGAGGTTCGGGTGCTGAGGCCTCCTGTAGTTGCCATTGTTGTTGTAGGAGTTGTAGTTGTTGGGGTTACCGTTGTTGTAATTCTGATTGTATCTTGGTTGCCCCCCAACATAATTTACCATCTCCACCCCATCTCCAGCGAAAGGGCTACCTGCTTGACAATCCTTACCATTGTGGTCACCGCCACAGTGCACACAAGTGGGAGGTCGGCTAAGCGTAGCCAACAGTACATCCATCTTCCTACTCAAATCTGCAACAACTGGATTTTGCTCCTGTTCTTCCACAGCAAATACCCGCTGCCTAGTGGGGCCGGCGAGCTTCTGTTCTTGCCACTGCACACTCTTTCTGGCCAGCTCATTGATCATGTCATATGCCTCTGCTGCTGTCTTTCTAAACAAATCTCCACCCGCTGCGGAGTCAACAATGGCTCTGTTGGTGGGTGTCAGTCCGTGATAGAAGACGCTCACTAATTGATGCTTGGGTATGTCATGATGAGGGCACATGCGTAGCATTTTCCTGAATCGAGTCCAAGATGTGTGGAGCGCCTCATGTTCAGGTTGGTGGAAGGATGTGATCTCACCTCTGAGCATTGCTGTTTTTGAGGGAGGGAAGTAGTAGGACAAGAATTCCTTCTCCAACCCTGCCCATGTTGTGATTGAGCCAGGCTCCAGTGTTCTCAGCCATTCCAAAGCTTGCCCCGTCAGAGAGAATGGGAAAAGTTTCAGTCTAGCAGCATCTTGGGGGACCCAGTTGGTCCTTGCAGTGTCTGCGCACATTAGGAAGCGATCCAGATGATCATTCGGGCTTTCATGTGCTTCTCCTCCAAACAATCCAGTCTGTTGGATCAAGTGAATTATACCAGACTTGATTTCGTATGTGTTTGCCGGAATGGTTGGAGCAGCAATGCCTGACAGATGCTGATGTCGGTGGGGTGCCAGGATCTCACTCATCAGACGAGTGTCGCTCTCTGGTCCGATGTTCTCATTGTTCCGTTCATTGTCAGTCATCTTGACGGGCTCGATAGGCTCGATGATCTCGTCTTGCTTCAGCTTTCCGATCTGTTTGCTCCTGCGAAGAGTACGTTCAAGTTCAGGGTTAAGAGGGACAACCGGTATTTTTGCTGATCTCGTAGGCATACGCTGAGAAAAGATAAATACAGAAATAAATGAAAGCTGAAAGAAGATCATACAAATCATACAGTTTTGTACAAGTATAAGAATGGTGCAGATAAACATATACGGACACGTATAGGTGAAGTTGATAGCTACATATTCGTACAAACGAATATACACAAGCGTAAGTATAAATAAGGATGGCTATCATAAATGAGTATATATAAATAAGTGTATACAAACAAATATAATCGGTATAGGTATGTAGTACAAAGAATCATGATTATAAACAAGTATATATGATATTAACAAGGAAAGTATTCACAAAGAATGCCTAAACTAACAAGTTAACCTTTGGTTCGATATTGCAGAAGAAATAAATCCCCGGCAACGGCGCCAAAAACTTGATGATTGGCGGTTGTCGGGATTTATAGAATTAATCTACTCTCCCCGGCAACGGCGCCAAAAACTTGATGATTGGCGGTTGTCAGGATTTATAGAATTAATCTACTCTCCCCGGCAACGGCGCCAAAAACTTGATGCGCCTTCACCTAAGTTGGGATGAAGACTCACTAAGGGATAAGTGTACCCCGTCGTTATCAAGTAATAAATTTCTGGGTTTAAGTCCAGGTTATCGTCCACAGGATTAATTTCTACAAGTACCGAATTACTAAGTCTCGGATGTTATCTAGGCTTAAGGGGTTTGAGTTGGTTTTGTTTATTTAATCTACTCCTAGGTTGGTTTGCACTAATCCTAACTAGATTATCTAATTCTGACTAAGTTATTCTAACCCTAACTAAATTACTCTACCCCTAATTAAGTTAAACTACTCCTAAGTGATCTTTTGTCAATGCAATCATCTAAAGGATCATGGAGGGATACGATGATAATGGAAATAGATTGTTTAAACAATTGAATTAAAATCTAAGTCACTTGTGTTCGAGGCGATTAACCCGACCTATCCTCCTAAAGTTCCTAGTTCGTGATTCCCTTGTAAGGCCGAAACTAGCTCTAAGGCTCAGTAATTTGGGCTTAATCTTCTATAGGGTCGTCAATCCTATAGGCACTGACTAGGTCAGATTCAGCTCGCAATATGTGCCAACTTGATTTTGGGATTATCGAATGAGTTAAACCAATCAAACAAAGCGTAAGACAAAGATTCAAAGCATTAAAACAATTGAAGAAACAAAACTATTATATTAATCAAAGATGGAGAACATTGTCACGAAGTTACAATAAGCCTAAGATTCATAGCATGTATCATAGGATAAACAAGTTATAAAAGAAGAAAAATCCCTTTCAGGGAACCTGTCAACCAATGCAGGCGTCTTCTTAGGATTTAAGGATGGAGCTCGAGCAATCCTCGGTGAATGGAGCTTCGGAGGCGTCTTCAATGGAGGTTTGAAGGTTTTTGGAGGAGGTGGAGAGGATTTCTCGAGGTGGAAGATAAGAAAATTACAAAAACAAAAGATATCTAATTTACAATTGAAAATTCCTATTTATAGACGCGTCTCGGGTCTCGTTTTGACCTAATTTCGTGTCCTTATTGGTGTAGGAAGATGTGGGGCCGAACGTGGCTTCGTGGGGGCGGAATTGGTCTTTTTGACCAATTCCCGCAGGTCTGCTCGCCGAGCAGGAATGCCTGCTCGCCGAGCAGGCCGCCAGAGGCCTGCTCGGCGAGCAGGAGCCTGCTCGCCGAGCAGGGCCTCGGCGAGCAGGCCTCCAGAGGCCTGCTCGGCGAGCAGAAATGGCCCGGGGGGGCCCTGCTCGCTGAGCGTTTTCGCCCAAAGCGCGCTCGATCCGTACCGGATGACTTCCAAGCCCTTTTTCGTCCGAACTTACACCTGCACACGCATAAAAACTCCAAAAAACATTAGTCCAAAAGCCGAATTGATCCGTCAATCGCTTATTTTGAGCAAACGCCTCGTTTGGTGCGACTTTTGACGGACCAATTAGCTTCAAAAGATAACGGAATTCTATTATGCGTGTTATTTCGGCCGTATTTGCCTAAATTGATCACAAAACGAGCCTAAACGACGAAAAGTAAATAGAATGCTTCCAATTTCTAACTAACTCACACAAAAGCATTTAAATACGAGAATTGCTCGCTTATTAGCCAAATAAACCTAAAAACCGTCCTAAAACCGTACCCAAAGATAGGGGTTTTTGACCCCTATCAATTATCGAATGAAAATTTATTTAAAAGTTTGTTTTACCTATTTGTAAATCAAAAGTATTAAATGAATTAAAATCAAAATAATTGGGACATGCATAATTAAAGTTTTGTATAGTTGTATTAATCTAAAGGTTAATATAGAAGATACGAAACTGTTAGAAGTAAAATTGGATGAAAGTTAATTTGATAAGTTAATGTGATTAACCTAAATATTACATAAAATACTTATGTAATCAACCAATTAAATTTATTTAATTGAGTCTATGCATGTTTGGAGTTATGGACATATTTGGACCCTCTTTTAGTCTTTTGGTATTTTTGAAATAGGGCCTGCGAGTCCTGCCTTTCTACTATCTATTGTAATTTCTCCTCTCATTTGATTCCCTTCAATTTAATTGAAGTTTTCTTTAGTAGAATAGAAATTAATATGTAATTTCAAGGCGCCATGGAGAAGACGGGGGACCTAACGAGAAATGTGTAATAGTTAGTATTTCCCTAGGTTTGGCCTTTTATTCCGTCTCTGGCTCGACGGAATAATTTAGATAATATGTCCATAACGCCAATGTATGTGTCTGATGTATGCTAAAGCAAATCAAGACTAAGTTAGATTATGAGACTTAAAATAAAAAATCCCTCACTAATTAAAAGTTAAGTAAATAAGCAAGTTATTAAAATCGGTTGCCCCTCCCTAATATTATAATTCATCCAACAGTACTGGGGGCCTTTGGGTTGTTGAGCAAACTCAAGCTCGGGGTCTTACGGTAACACCTGAATTATCGAAAATCATTTTTCATGAATATGGGGTAATACTTAAATTAGATGATAATTGGATGAGCAAACTCATGTTGTCATAAACTAATGGGCAATATGGTTGAGATTAATATGAACAGCGTATTAGTTACTAATGTGGTTAGTAACCCAATAACCTAGGAATCATATTAAAGATGTGATTGATTACATGAATCTACCTAACAAATGAGACTAGCTTGTTGAGCAAACTCAAGGCGAAATCTCAGGAGTTAAGATCCTAGCTCACTAAAGGATTTGTGAAATTCTTCGAATTAATATGGAGGGCTATTAATTTGGGAAAATAGTGGGAGCAATCTAAGATAAATTAAAAGGCCTATAAATTTTAGATTGATATACTTTAAAGTAAATGAATAACATACGTTTACTCTTTCTCACTCTCGGGTTTAATTAAACACTCTTAAAATCATGACTAACACCAATCTGCAAAACATACTTACCGATAACAAGTTGAACAGTTCAAATTTCACTGACTGGTATCGCAACCTCAAAATCGTTTTGAAGTTCGAGAAGAAAGGGTATGTACTTGATACACCGATACCCCCTTACCCAACGAATGGTGCTCCCTACCAGGAATTTTATGCTTACTTGAAGCATAAGGCTGATGACGATCAAGCGGGAGACATCATACTTGCATCTATGACACCGGAATTGAAAAGGCAACATGCAGATATGGATGCCTATTCCATGGTCAAGCACCTAAAAGAGTTATTTATGAATCAAACTCGGTGCGAACACTACGAGATAACAAAACAGTTATATAGATGCAAGATGCAGATGGGCACATCTGTAATGGCACATTGTGTCAAGATGATCGGCCTTATCACCAAGTTTTCTAGTATTGGAGATGCGATGGATCATGAACTAAGTGTAAACTTACTTCTTCAGTCCCTCCCTGAGAGTTACTCACAGTTCATCATGAACTACCAAGTGAGTGGCTTGCAAACCTCTCTTGAAGAGCTTGCAAATATGCTCGAGACAGTCGAGCCCAATATAAAAGAAAACGAGGAGATACCGGCCCTTGCTATTGAAGGATCAAAGAAGAGGAAAGGGATCTCTCCCGATCCAAACCATCCTAAGAAAGGCAATGAGGCCATGCTCACCGAAACATAAGGAAAGGAAGTGAAGAAGCCTAAAGGAAAGTGCCATGATTATGGTGAAGTGGGGCATTGGAAGAGAAATTGTTTGCTGTACCTAGCTCCCCTCAAGAAGGGAGAAGTCGGGACCTCAACATCTGGTATGTTTTATATTAAAATAAATACAATTTCACAGTCTGAATCTTGGGTACTTGATACTGGATGCGGATCTCATATTTGTACAAATATGCAGGAACTAAATCGGACTAAGGAATTGAAGAAAGGAAGCATAAACTTGCGAGTAGGAAATGGAGCAAGAGTTGCCGCCCTCGCAATTGGAGATTATGTTTTGAATTTGCCCTCTGGGCTTGTAATAGAATTAAGGAACTGTTTGTATGTTCCACAAATGTCTCGTAACATTATTTCTATTAACCGTCTTATTGATGACGGTTTTCATATTTCAATAAAAGACAAACATTGTGATTTTTATAGAGATTCGATTTTCTATTTTTCAGGAATATCACAAAATGGGATTTATGTGCTAGATGACAAAATTTCTGTTTTCGCAATTGATACCAAAAGACATAAGCTAGATAATTCAACTTACTTGTGGCATTGTCGTTTAGGCCATATAAACAAAAGACGCATGCTAAAGCTACATCAAGATGGGCTTATAGATCCAATTGATCCTGAATCATTGGAAACATGCGAAGCATGTTTAAAAGGTAAAATGACAAAGACACCCTTTAGCAATAAAGGTGAGCATGTATCAGACACTCTAGGACTTATCCATTCAGATGTATGCGGTCCTATGTCAGTCCAAGCAAGAGGAGGATTCAGATACTTCATAAGCTTCATAGACGACCATACCCGATATGGCTATATCTATTTGATGAAGCACAAGTCAGAAGCTTTTGAGAAATTCAAATGCTTCAAGAATGAAGTAGAAAACCAATTAGGAAAAAAAATAAAGATACTTCGATCCGATCGAGGTGGCGAATATCTTTCAGATGATTTTCTGAATTATCTAACTGAATGTGGGATATGCTCACAATGGACACCTCCCTATACACCACAACACAATGGTGTATCCGAGAGGAGGAACCGTACCTTACTAGATATGGTACGATCCATAATGAGCATAGCCTTACTTCCAAAGACATTCTGGGGCTACGCCTTAGAAACTGCTCTCTTCACCCAAAATCGAGTACCAACTAAATCCGCTAGTTCCACACCATATGAATTGTTCGTTGGTAGGAAACTCGTGTTCTCATTCATGAGAGTATGGGGTTGTTCAGCATTTGTCAAACGCATTGCGTCCGACAAACTAGATTCTAAATTTGACAAATGTTTCTTCATTGGATATCCCAGGGAAACCGTAGGGTATTACTTCTATCATCCAGATGATCAGAAAGTAATAGTATCCAAGCACGCAACCTTCTTGGAGAAAGAGTTTCTCGAAGAAACTAAAAAGGGAAGCATGATTGAACTTGACGAAGTTCAAGAAGAAGAAACATCGACTGAAACAACAGAAGCGGTTGAGGTACCCGAAACAGTCCCATTAGATGAGACTCCAGTGCCACCTATTCGTAGATCACAAAGAGTTCGTGAACTCCCAGTTAGATATGGTTTTCTAGTGGGAGATGATGACGAGGTTCCCGTGTTAGACGACGAACCCGAAAACTACGAAGAGGCTCTTACTAGTCCAGATTCTAAAGCATGGCTCGAGGCCATGGATTTTGAGATGGATTCCATATACACCAACCAAGTGTGGACTTTGGTTGATCCACCCGAAGGGATAAAACCCATTGGGTGCAGGTGGATCTTCAAAAAGAAGACTGACATGGATGGAAAGGTTAGCACCTACAAAGCTAGGTTAGTAGCGAAAGGATATCGTCAGAAGCAAGGAATTGATTATGACGAAACTTTCTCTCATGTGGCTATGTCCAAATCAATCAGAATAATGCTTGCTATTGCCGCTCACTATGATTACGAGATCTGGCAAATGGATGTGAAAACAGCTTTCCTAAATGGAAACCTGCTTGAGGATGTATATGTGATGCAGCCTGAAGGTTTCATATCAAAGGATGCAAACAAGGTTTGCAAACTACAGAGATCCATTTATGGACTCAAGCAAGCATCTAGAAGCTGGAACAAGTGTTTTGACGAAACCATAAAAATAATTTGGTTTCAAACAAAATTGCGAAGAAGCTTGCATTTACAAGAAAGCAAGTGGGAGCTCAGTTGCATTTCTAATATTATATGTGGATGATATATTATGGGAAATGATATAGCTCTGCTACAGTCGGTGAAAGTATGGTTATTAGGTAACTTCTCCATGAAAGACCTTGGTGAAGCAGCTTATATACTTGGTATAAAGATCTACAAAGATAGATCAAGAAGATTGCTTGGTCTTTCACAAGCTACATACATTGAAAAGGTGCTAAAGCGGTTTAGCATGCTTGAATCGAAACGAGGTAACTTACCCATGGTACATAGAGTAAAGTTAAACAATCATCAATGTCCTAAAACCGAAGATGATAAGAAGCGCATGGCTGTAATCCCGTACGCCAGCGCAATTGGTTCGATTATGTATGCTATGATATGCACTAGACCTGACGTAGCGTTCGCGTTAAGTTTGACGAGTCGTTACCAAGGTAATCCGGGAGACGAGCACTGGAATGCCGTCAAGAAAATCCAAGTACTTGAGAAGAACTAAGGACATGTTTCTAGTGTACGGAGAAGGGGATATGAAAATAGAAGGATTTTCAGATGCCAGTCATCTCACAGACGAGAACGATTTTAAATCCCAATCAAGATACCTGTTTATCTTGAATGGGGGCGCAGTCAGTTGGAAGAGTTCTAAGCAGGGAAGCGTAGCTTTCTCTACGACCGAGTCAGAGTATATCACTGCTGTGGAAGCAGCAAATGAAGCGGTTTGGATTAAAAAGTTCATTACAGAACTTGGTGTGGTGCCTGACATTGTAAATCCCATTACACTATACTGTGATAACAATGGAGCCATTGCGCAAGCAAATGAACCACGGTCTCATAATGCATCCAAGCACTACCTGAAGCGATACCACATTATAAGAGAAATTGTGGCAAGAGGAGATGTGAGAATAGAAAGAGTACCTACAGAGGACAACGTTGCAGATCCGTTGACAAAGCCCTTAACCCAGAAAGTACATGATCGTCATCTTAGTTCTACTGGGATAAGTTGTAGAAACAATTGGCTTTAGTCCAAGTGGGAGTATATTGGGGTTTAGTGTCCTATAGACAATTGTTCTAGGATAAACTCAATATAAATGAAGTGTTCTTTATATCATTTGTTTTAATGAGATATGGTTTCATAACTGTATAAAGGCAATCCCTTTTAAAGAACTAAATAAAGTCTAATAAAAGGAAATCCATAAGTTTGTTTAAAGTGATTATAAAGTGTTCATAAAAGCATGAAGTGAGACGAAACTTTATAATAAACTTAAAACCACCCCAAGTCAAGTAAAATGTTTAAGATTGACATACCACTGTTGAGACTTGCATGTAACAATGTCTTCTGTCCCGACAGAAAGCTGATCTCACAAGCTTCATATATACAGATATCTGGACAGTTACGTGGATCCAATGAAAAGGAGTTCATTAGGACTGGGGACCCGAATTAAGATAACAGGATGGGTAGATTCATCCTTGTCACCTGTTCATCTCATTGGTATTAATAGGTATAAGTAATCCTCAGACTCAAAGGAATGTTAATTGGTCATTCTGGATTATGGAATGTGATACTTTGATCCTGTTGTAACACGATCCTTAACAGAGATGACTCTGGGGTGTGAACGGCAGACGTTGGGTATCACATGAAGTAATTGCAGGATAATTATACATTGGATTCAACATTTATCACTCCCGATAAATGGGAGATACATCCATGGATCGCTTGTGGAAGACTCGACTCTAAATCCTTGCAAGGTGATAGCTTAAGACTTGAAATACAGATTTCACTTAACCTATCTAATTGGAGTTGACTCGGCCTGTACAAGTAAAACGAACGTCTCGCTATATGTGACTTGACATTATTCATAGTCATACGATTCAGTTCAAGGATGTAGCTGATAAAGGATTGAAGTATACCGTAACTAATACAGAAAGATCAACGACAGAATCAACCTGTCTTCTTATAGCTCTGGGGGAATGTTTCAGATTTGCTAATCACATTTCGCGTACTCATTCCGTTATGTAAAGATTAAATATAATTCTGTGAAAATTAATTTAATAGTTACATACGGCTAGAAGCAATAAGAACCTAATGGGTCACACATAAGACTTGGAGCCCAAAAGAGAAACAAATGTTAATTAATTGATGGAAGCCCAACTGAGCCCAATAGGGCCCAGTAACTAAAGGGGGGGGCGCGAAATTTATGTATTAAATACATAAATAATTAATTTGATTTTATCAATCCTAATTAGATTAGGATTATGAATTAAATTAATAAAAGAATAATTAAATTAGGAGTTTTTAATGAGATTAAAATTACTCCTATTATTATCCAATAAGGTTATTATTATTATCTTTATATTTAGATATATTAATAGATAATAATTAAGAATTCTATCCCGAATTAAATTCTTATTAAGTAACCTAATTCTATCTAACTAGGGTTTAGATACAAGAGAATATAAATACCCCCCCTCATTGTGATTTTCGAAATACACAAGCATTCCAGGAGAGAGGATTTTTGACCCCCCTAGCCGAGGACGAGATATTCACTGCTTCCTACCGATTCAATTGATTTTCATCTCTTTCTTTTATTCCTTGATCTTGTGTTGATTTGTTAGAGGCAATCTATTCTTGATTGTTTTCATACGGTTGATATCTAACTTGATTTGGGTTGTGTTTTGTCTTGTGCTTAGGAACTCGGAGTAAGAGTTGTGGGCACTTCGATTGCAACGGTAGATAGATCTTTATTAAGGTATTTCCTTCTATCCCTCTTTATATGAAATAACGATTAACGGATCTTAGGTTAATGGAAAAAGGTTAAAATTTTTATATTTTCGCTGCTATACGTTAGCCTTAAATTCCATCACTCTCGTCATCAGCTTGTTGTCAGCAGCATCAAGAATGATGACTCAGAGGCTCCATTTTGATCAGCGGAAGCTGAGCTTGGTTCATCTTCGTCATGTTGAGTTGTCTTTCCTGCAGGTTCAGTTTCATCGAACTCGATATGGACAGACTTTTCTACAATTTGAGTTCGTTTGTTATACACCCTATATGCTTTACTGTTAGTTGAGTACCCTAAAAAGATCACTTCGTCAGCTTTGGCATCAAATTTAGCAAGATTATCTTTTGTGTTGAGTATAAAACATTTACACCCAAAGGCACGAAAGTAGCCAATATTGGGCTTTCGTCCTTTCCAAAGTTCATAAGGAGTTTTCTTGAGTATAGGTCTAACTAAAGCCCTATTCAGTATATAACATGCTGTGTGGACAGCTTCACCCCAGAAATACTTTGGAAGCCTATTTTCGCTTAGCATTGTCCTAGCAATTTCGACTATTGTTCTGTTCTTCCTTTTAACAACCCCATTTTGTTGAGGCGTCCTAGGAGCAGAAAAGTTATGGTCAATGCCACTGACTTCACAGAATTCATCAAACTGTTGGTTTTTGAATTCTCTGCCATTATCACTTCTAATATGAGCTACTCTTAGGTCTTTGTCATTTTCAAGCTTTTTAATCAATGTTGTGAACATCTCAAATGTTTTATCCTTGCTACTCAGCAAGATGATCCAAGCATACCGAGAGAAATCGTCTATAATGACTAAGGAAAATTTCTTACCTCCCAAGCTGAGTGCCTGGACAGGTCCGAAAAAGTCCAAATGTAGTAATTCCAATGGTCTCTTGGTTGAGACAATGTTTTTACTCTGAAAAGACTTTTTCGTTTGTTTACCTTGCTGACAAGCATTACATAATTGATCTTTTTCAAATTTCAATTTGGGCAATCCCTCAACTAGTTGCTTTCTAGCTAATTTGGCAATGAGGTCCATGCTTACATGACCAAGTCTCCTATGCCATAGCCAGGAGTTATCCTCTTTAGATACTAAGCATATATTTTTGGAAAACTGTTTTTCTAAACTCAACATATACACATTGTCAACACGAGGGGCAGTTAAAATCAAATTATTTGTTTTTCCCTCGAGTATCAGACACTGAGTAGCATCAAATATAACCTATCTACCGATGTCACACAGCTGAGCTACGCTCAATAGGTTATATTTGAGACCCTTAACTAAGGAGACTGACTCAATAGTGGGGTTACCTCCGATAGTACCTGAACCTACTATCTTACCCTTTTTATTGTCTCCAAAGCTTACGTTTCCACCTCGTTTACATTCAAGTGTGATGAATTAAGTTTCATCACCAGTCATATGCCTCGAGCATACGCTGTCAATATACCACAGCTTGGATTTCTCCGCACATCTCAGGCTCACCTGCAATTTGAACTATTCATTTTTAGGTACCCAATTTCTTTTGGGTCCTTGTTTGTTAGCATAGGCATGTAAAATATCAATTTTAGCTTTGTGACGACATACATTTATAGTGTGTCCGTTTTTACCACAGAAGTCACAATGAGTTACCCTTTTAGGGTAATGTTGAGTATGGTCAGCACCATTGTGCTGAGCATGCCAGCATACCTTAGTGGTATGGCCTTTCTTTCCGCAGAAGTCACATTGGACCTTCCGCTGAGTATACCAACACACATTAATTGTGTGTCCTCTTTTCCCACAACAGTCACACTGAGTGAACTGTCTATGCTGACCAGTACCTGAGTACTCAGCATGGGATTTATTTTTAGTTGAACCTTTCATTTGGTTCTGTAGGGTTGTGACATCCTTTCTCAGTTTCTTTGAATCTGATTGGACTTCCGAGACAAACTTGTGCATGATTTCCATGTTGTCATATAAAGTTGAGTTGTCTTGGAGAAGATATCGGAGGTCACTCAGTTTGACCTCTTCAATCTCATCACACCGCCTACTGAGTGCCTTTATTTTCTTGTTACACTTTTTAGTTAGTGTGTATAAATCACTCAGGGCGTTAACCATTTCATTTCTAAGCAAGAGTAGAGATGTTACCTCATTGGAGTGTTCCTCTTGGTCAGAACCGTCAGAGAGGTCAGCTTGCTCAGATTGGCTTTGGTCAGCAGCGTCATCGGCCATGAAGCATATATTTGCTGTCTCATTTGCATCAGCTTTGGATGAGGTTAACTCATCACTATCACTCCATGTAGCCACCATTGCCTTTTTGCTTCCCTTCTTTTCTTTCTTTAAGTTAGGGCAGCTTGACTTAATGTGCCCAGTTTGATGGCACTCGAAGCATGTGACAGGCTTAGAGCTGTCCTTTTTGTATCTGCCATCGCTGGGCTCAGCTTTGTACTTGTCACTTCTTTTGTATGGCCTCTTACTGTTCCTGTCATTCTTTTTTGAACAGCTTCTTCATTTTTCTTGTAAACATGGCCATCTCCTCATCATCTGATGAGTCAGCTTCGATTGAGTCAGCTTTCATGACAAAAGATTTCTGCTTCTTATCCTTTGAATTTTCTTTTGCTTCGAAGTTTTTCATAGAGATCTCATGAGTCAGCAGAGATCCGATCAGCTCGTCATACTTATACGTGGTCAAGTCTTGGGCTTCCTCCACAGCCATTTTCTTAGCTTGCCAGCTCTTGGGTAGACTTCTCAAAATTTTCTTCACCTGTTCCTCTTCGGTGAAATTCTTCCCGAGCCTCTTGAGCTCATTTATTATATTTGTGAATCTTGAGTTCATCTCCGAGATGTCTTCGTTTTCGTTCATCTCGAACAGCTCGTAGTGTCTCATGTGCTGGTTTACCTTAGATTCCTTGACCTTGCTCGTGCCTTCATAGGTCACTTCCAACTTCTTCCATATCTCCTGTGCTGACTCGCAACCTGAAATCTTATTGTACTCTACAACATCTAAAGCACAGTGAAGCATATTGATAGCCGAAGTGTTATTTTGTAATTTCTTAAGGTCATCTTCTGACCACTCAGTTTCACTCTTAACAACTTTCTCATTGTTAACAGTTTTATAAGGGACATATGGGCCTTGAACTATTGCAAGCCATGCACTCATGTTTGTAGCTTGAATAAAGTTCTTCATCCTATTCTTCCAGGATGTATATTTAGATCCAAAGAATAGGGGAGGCCGACTAATTGATAATCCTTCAGGGAGTATCTGTGTTGTTTGGTTCCCTAGAAGGAAACGAGTGCTGTTCTCAGCCATTTATCGGGATCAACTCAAGATAGTTATATCTTTGAGTAGTGAGCTACTGAGCTCTGATACCACTTGTTGGTCCCGTGTAATTAGTTCCAACGGGGGGGTCAGGAACTAATATAACTTTTTCGTTTTAATTATGCTGACTTAATATACTTCTTTGAGTTTCAGAACTCAGTTTTGGTCAGCACGGCCGAGTGAGGCGTAAGACGGCTTTAGTCAGATACTAACTAGAGCTGTTTTACTTGCGAGTTGGGAAATGACTCTTTTGTGGTCAGCTTCCAACTCAGCACTCTGGTTTACTCAGTGTCAGTTTAAACAATTTATATACAGAGTAAATATAACAAGCAATATATACAGATATATATTGTGAGAGAGTTAGAAATTACTCAGCACGACTTATCCTGGTTCGGCCTCTCTGCCTACGTCCAATCCCCAGAATCCCTCCAGGCTTTTTCAATCCAATACTGAGCTCTTTAAAGGTAGAGCACAAACCGTTTACAAGGAAATTGAATATGCAAGAGTACCTTCCTCTATTCGTCTACTCAACTCCTACTAAGTGCTATAACCGAACACCTAGATTTCTCTACAGTTGAGTACTTAAAACCGAGTACTCAGCACAACTCTCTCAATTTTACAATTGATACAAACTTGTTCTTTTTCAGACAAAGAACACTTTAGATGATTACAAAATCAATCTAGTTTTTACACAGAGATAGAAATTTGGTGTAAGATCTTTTTCTTGTTTTGATGTGCTTTGTATGTATGCTTTTTTTCTCTTGTATTTCGGCAAAGGATCCAAGAAGTGTACTTGTCCTTTTATAGTTGAAATATGAAGACACAATCATTTGAATTCGGATCTATCCGTTGAATTCAAACGGCTCTTTCTTCCGACATTATTCTGGTCAGCTTCAGATTTGCAGGCCAATCCTGTCGTCTGAATTCGGCAGGCGCCAGGCTTGTCTTCTTCTCGCAGGTTTGTCTTCTAGTGCAGGTTTCGTCATTTAGTCAGCAGACATTTGACCCATGCGTCTCGAAACTGTATCCATGCATAATTCCAAAGCTTCTGAATTGGTGCAGATCACTGTCGGATCTTGTCTTTTAGCAAACGGATTATTGGTGTTGTCCTTAAAATCATTCAGCATGACTTTGATAGCCGTTGTCTTTAATTGTTGCCAATTTTGATACTGAGTTGCCTTTTACTCAGCTTCCATGGTCAGCTTCGTTCTGCAAGATATAGTTCCGAAGAAGACTTCTCTTCTTTTATGCTGAGTTGCTTTTCACTCAGCTTCTGAGATCAGCTTCATTTGTAAGCTTCAGTTCTGAAGAAGACTTTCCTTCTTTCGTACTGAGTTATTCTTTACTCAGCCCGCGCTATGTTGTAATGCTGACTGATAGCGCGACGTCTAGTGTAGTGTTTTCTACGACGAAATATGTATTATGATAAGTGCATTGACTATGGATGTGGTCTTTCTAAATGCTCTATCTTTACTAGATGCTACGACTACTTAGGGGCAAGTGTACCCCGTCGTATCAAGTAATAATCCGGTTAAGACCGGGTATCAAATCCACGGGATTTATAATTACAAGTATTAGATGACTCAGTTTCGTATGTTATTTAAGCGACGATTACTTTGGGGTAAAGTAAGACACAACTACAAACTATTCCTAAACTATTGGCGACACAGGTTTATGTAACGGACAACTCCACGGAATGAAATGGGCGACGATAAGTTATAAATGTGAAAGGCAATGACTCCGAATATATTCGATTGGCGATTTACTCTTACAAAGACGACTACGTGTAGTTCGACCGACCCGTGAAGTACTTAGACTACGTGGTTCCTAGTCAAGGCGTGTCTAATGTTGGGGATCAGAAACTAGGGCCCGTAATTTCCGTGGTGTGTCAATTCCTACGGTTTCCGGAGCGTCACTTCCGGTAGGGCAACACCTATATGAATCCCTAAAGGTAGCCCGAATGGCGTTGGAAATCGCGTTCCCCTACACAATAGTCAATTACGAGTATCAAAACAAGTAATAAACATCAACACGTATATATAAACGGAAATTGCAAGTCATATATTATAAATGTGGAAAGCATAAATGAGGAATACAACCAAGCCTAGTACATAGGAAGAGTCAAGCTAATTAGCAAGCGAAGAGGGAAGAATCGGCCCTCGGAACTAGCCAATCGGACTCAAGGCCGTCTCTTAGGACTTGGAGGTGGAACTCTCGAGCTTGGTGATGAATGATGGAGCGGAACTGATGTGATATTGGTTATGAAAAAGAGATAATAACCAAATAAACAAGTTTTCCCGATCTATCTTAAGGAATTAATATAATCAAATAACAAACATAAATTGGTGATAACAAACCAATCCCAAAGAATTAAAGACAATGAAAGGAGATCTGACCTTACACCTTCCAATAATTAAATTGGAACCTGAGTGTTTGGCGATTCACAAGTACCTTACCAAAATACTTGTTCACGATCAAGATAATATTGCAAGAATGATGACCCGGTCTCTCAAGCTCACAATAAAGAATTCAATCCCGGATTGAAAATAATTCCCAAAGGAAAAGAAGAACTTTTGTTCATAAAAATATTGATTTCTGATTGATAAAAATAATGAAGAATACAAGCCTTTATATAGGCTACAAAATAAACCTAAACCTAAACTAAAAAGGAAGTTGAATCCTAGTGCACCAAGGTAAAAGAAATCCTAATTAGACAAGGAAAAACATTAAATTCGTTTTTGTCCTTTAGAGCCCAATTTCAGCCCACTAATTAACATTATTTGGGCCTTTTAATTAGCTAGAAATAAGCCCAATCAAACCTATAAGGTTATAGCATTAATTTTAATGAGTCCCAATGGGTTTTGCACATGCCAAACACATGCAAGTCCAAAGCTTCTCTTAAAATATGATCAACCTTTTTACATATCACTATTATGGGCTTGGGCTTGGATACAACACAAAAACACACCATCTTTAATGACTTCGCTAGAATTCATTCCTTGTTTAAAGAAGCTCAAGATGAGTCCATTAAGCATTTGTTGGTCTTTCTTTGCACGATTCTTCGTCATAGGTCCAATTGACAGCTCCAATGGATCCCTCATGCTTCTACTAGGCTCCTTAACTCCAAGCTCCTTTGTTCCATGCTCTTGTGCTTTTGAGACATCATTCCCTCTCTCTTGAAAAGGATTTGTCCTCAAATCTTCATCTCCTACATCAAACAAAGATAAATCAGCCACATTAAAAGTTGCATGCACACTATACTCACCTGGCAAGTCGAGCTTGTAGGCATTATCCCCAATTCGTGCGACTACTTGAAATGGACCATCGCCTCTAGGATGTAGATTTGATTTTCTCTGAGCGGGGAACCTTTCCTTGCGCATATGCAACCACACCCAATCACCGGGTTCAAATAGAACACATTGTCGACCCTTGTTAGCTTGCTTTGCATAATGCTCATTCTTCTTCTCCAGTTGTTGTTTCACTTGTTCATGTAACTTAAGCACCATTTCTGCCTTTTTCTTTCCATCTAAACTTTTCCTTTCATCAACAGGCAAAGGGATCAAGTCTAATGGTGTCAAAGGATTAAAACCATAAACAATTTCAAATGGTGAGAAGTTAGTAGATGAATGTATAGCCCTATTATAAGCGAACTCAATAAATGGTAGGCATTCTTCCCATGACTTAAGATTCTTTTGAATAACTGCCCTAAGAAGTTGTCCTAAAGTTCTATTTACTACTTCGGTTTGACCATCAGTTTGAGGGTGACAAGAAGTAGAAAACAACAGTTTAGTCCCCAATTTATTCCACAAAGTCTTCCAAAAATAGCTTAAAAACTTAGGATCTCTATCACTAACTATACTCTTTGGCATCCCATGCAGACGAACAACCTCTCTAAAGAACAAGTTAGCAATATTAATAGCATCATCAGTTTTATGGCATGGTATGAAATGTGCCATCTTAGAAAAGCGATCTACAACCACAAATATGGAATCATTACCTCTCTTAGACCTAGGTAAAGCCATCACAAAATCCATGGATATAGCAGTCCAAGGTTCATTCGGCACAGGTAATGGAGTGTATAAACCATGAGGCATAACTCTAGACTTAGCTTTCTTACAATTAATACAACTAGCACATATTCTTTCCACATCACGTTTCATATGAGGCCAAAAGAAATGTTCAGAAATCATGTCCAAAGTCTTAGCAACCCCAAAATGCCCCATCAAGCCTCCACCGTGGGCTTCCCTCACAAGAAATTCTCTATGTGAACATTTAGGCATGCATAATCGATTATCTCTAAATAAGTAGCCCTCATGTCTATAAAATTTTCCAAAAGCAATAAGTTCACAAGCTTTATAAATAGATGCAAAGTCTAGATCATCAACATATAATTCTTTGATATACTCAAATCCTAAACACTTAGCATGCATCACATTCAATAAGCTAACTCTCCTACTTAATGCATCAGCAACTACGTTTTCCTTCCCTTGCTTATACTTAATCACATAAGGAAACGTCTCTATAAATTCCACCCACTTGGCATGTCTTCGGTTCAATTTTTGTTGACCCTTAAGATGTTTCAAGGATTCATGATCGGTGTGGATCACAAACTCTTTAGGCCATAAATAATGTTGCCACATTTGCAAAGCCCTAACTAATGCATAGAGTTCTTTATCATAAGTGGGATAGTTTAAGGTTGCACCACTAAGTTTTTCACTAAAGAAGGCTATAGGTCGACCCTCTTGCATTAAAACAGCACCAATCCCTACTCCCGACGCATCACACTCAATTTCAAACGATTTATCAAAGTTTGGAAGTGCTAAAACGGGGGCAGAAGTTAGTCTTGCCTTAAGCATCTCAAAAGCATCCTCTTGTGCTTTGCCCCACTTAAAGCCAACATTCTTTTTTATTACCTCGGTTAGTGGTGCGGCAATGGTACTGAAGTTCTTCACAAACCTCCTATAGAAACTCGCCAAGCCATGAAAGCTCCTCACCTCGGTAACTGAATTTGGCGTTGGCCACTCTTGAATGGCTTTCACCTTTTCAATATCAATAGAAACTCCTTGTGCTGAAACAATAAAACCCAAAAACACAACTTTCTCCATGCAAAATGAGCACTTAGAAAGGTTAGCGTATAATTTCTGTTCTCTCAAAACATCTAATACAACCTTAACATGTTCTATGTGTTCTGCCTCAGATTTAGAATAGATAAGAATGTCATCAAAATAAACAACAACAAATTTACCTATAAACTCTCTCAAAACATGATTCATTAATCTCATGAAAGTACTAGGTGCATTTGTTAAACCGAAAGGCATAACTAACCACTCATATAAACCATGCTTAGTCTTAAAAGCCGTTTTCCATTCATCTCCTAATGACATGCGAATCTGATGGTACCCACTCTTAAGATCTATTTTAGTGAAAATAACAGCCCCATTTAATTCATCCAACATATCATCTAACCTAGGGATAGGATGACGATACTTTACCGTGATTTTATTGACGGCTCTACAATCGATGCACATCCGCCAAGTTCCATCTTTCTTTGGTACTAGGATGACTGGTACAGCACACGGACTCATAGATTCACGAATCAACCCTTTTGCCATTAGTTCCTCGACTTGCCTTTGTAGTTCTTTTGTCTCCTCAGGGTTACTTCTATAGGCTGGTCGATTTGGAATTTGTGCTCCGGGAACAAAGTCAATTTGATGCTCAATTCCTCGAATCGGGGGTAACTTATTAGGCATCTCTTCGGGGAATAAATCCTTGAATTCCTGCAAAAGAGGGGAAATACTAGAAGGAAGGTTAGACTGACTTACAGAAGATAAACAAAAACTCTTACAATAAAATAATAATAAATTTTTGTTTTCAAAATCAGCTTGCTTTACATCCCTCAATTTAGCATATAAAGATAGATTTTGGCTTTTGTTAATGCTCCTCTCTTTTTCTCTCCTCTCACCCTCATTTCTCGACCTCACTAATGCCTTTTCACTCACCTCTTCTCTCTTCACACCCTCACTGATTTTATCACTCTTATTTTCTCTCGCCTTAACCTTTTCCCTTCTCACAGATTGTTCTTGTAACATTCTTTGCATGTAGAACTGATCTTCAAACACTTCAGCAGGTGATAAAGGTGGCAAAATATACTTCTTCCCATCCTTAGCAATAGTAAATTTATTTGTTCGACCATGATGTAGTGCTGATCGATCGAATTGCCAAGGCCTCCCCAATAACACATGACATGCTTGCATAGGTACTACATCACATAATACCTCATCAGAAAAAGAACCAATAGAAAAGTTCAGAAGCACCTGTTTAGTAACTTTGAGTTCGTTACTATCATTCAACCATTGTAACCGATAAGGATTGGGATGTGGAATTGTTGATATCCCTAATCGGCTTGCTAACACATTGCTTACCACGTTGCAACAACTTCCTCCATCAATAATTAGTAAGCATGTTTTTCCAAGTATGTTGCAATGAGCATGAAAGATGTGCTCTCGTTGCTCAATGTCACCACTCACTCCCATCTTCAATGTTCTACGAGTGACTAAGTTAACTCCATGTCCTCCTTTACTATCCACCTCTTCTATATCACTACAATCTTCTAAGGTGGGCATATCATCTGATTCATGTTCGGACTCACTTTCGGATATTAACTCACCATGCTTCATAACCATCGCCTTTTGATTCGAACACTCTCTTGCATAGTGCCCTCTCCCTTGGCACTTAAAACACACAATTTCACGAGTTCTTGTGGGTTTTTCAGTAGTTTTGTATTTTGGAGTAGTTCCACCAATTTGCAATTTCCCAAATGCTTTTGAATCAACCTGAGGCGTTTGGTCACTTTTAGAGCTAAATTCAGATTTAGTTTTGAAATTACCTCTTGGATCTGACTTCCATGGAGTGGAAGTAGTGCCTTTGAACTTTGATCTCCCTTTCTCAACCTCTTGAAGTTGTCTCTCAATTTTTATCGCTTTATGGAGCATCTCGTCCATGTGGAAATAAGTTTGTAGCTCAAGAGGGTTGCGAATCTCCCTCTTCATTCCCATGAGAAATCTAACCATGGTAGCTTCCTCATCTTCTTGTATATCAGCTCGGATTAGTGCCATCTCCAATTGTTTGTGATAATCTTCAACAGATTGGTTACCTTGAGACATGGATTGGAGTTCTTTCAACAACTCCTTATAATAGTGAGCCGGCACAAATCTCTTTTTCATGACCTTCTTCAATTCACCCCATGTTCTTATGGGTTCATCACCATCTCTTTTTCTTGTGCGCTTTAATTGGTCCCACCAAACAGCCGCATATTCAGTTAGTTCGGATACTACAAGTTTCACCTTCTTCTCCTCGGAATACTCATGTATGTCAAAGATTGTTTCAACCTTTCGTACCCAATCAAGATACGCCTCTGGGTCACTAGCTCCTCGAAAAGTAGGCATTTTAAGTTTGATAGCATTAAGATTACTATCTTTTCGATCGTTACCCCTTTTTCGGTATCCAAACTGCTCCTCCTCTTCAGACTCGGATAGTTCATCATCAAAATTCAATCTCCCGCGTCCTCCTTTCTTTTGGCTTGATTTCTTTTGGTTTGAAACCAAATCAGCCACAATAGCCCCTAACCTCTTCATCTCACCTACAATAGCTTGTTGTCATTCTTTAGAATCAACATCGTTAACGTTGTCCTTTTTAGGTTCGTTAGACATGACAAAATATATAAAGAATGAAAGAAAAGTGAAATCTAGTCTAAAGCAAGAAAAGAAGAAAAAGAAAGTAAAAGAAGTACCTCACAACCGGTTCAATCACTCTTTTATATTATCTTGATAGATCACAAGGATTATCTCGGGTAATATAAATGCCAATGAAGCAAAAGAATGACAAAATAAAGTAGAGCAGAAACTAGAAGCAAAGAAGACTAATATTGTAACGATAACCAAAGTTTAGCACACTAAGAATAGAATAAAAGACGATTTTCGAAGAAGAGACAAATGTTTGAAAGAAATTTTAAGAATGTGTGTTTAGCATGCAAATTCTAGAAAACTTGTAACTTTAGTACAAACAATGAGCCGATTTTTTTTTTCCTTTTTTTTTTCCTTTTTTTTCCTTTTTTTTTTCCTTTTTTTTCCTTTTTTTTTTCTTTTTTTTTTCCTTTTTTTTTAAACTAGATTGGAATTGATTAACAAATTAAACTTGCACTAATGATTTAGCATGCAAAAAAAAATTGAAGAAATTCACACACATAAATGGGTTTGGCTAGTAAGAATAGAATCCAAAAATAATCAGTTCGCTACAACTAAGAACCTAAATAACTAGATGCAAAGATATGAGGAACTCGATCAATAATTAAAGACTCTAGATTGGGGTAATTTTTTTTTTTTTAATTTCGACAAACAAAACAAAAACAACAAATTCCTTAAGAGCCAAAGCTCTGATACCAATTGATGTGATATTGGTTATGAAAAAGAGATAATAACCAAATCAACAAGTTTTCCCGATCTATCTTAAGGAATTAATAGAATCAAATAACAAACATAAATTGGTGATAACAAACCAATCCCAAAGAATTAAAGACAATGAAAGGAGATCTGACCTTACACCTTCGAATAATTAAATTGGAACCTGAGTGTTTGGCGATTCACAAGTACCTTACCAAAATACTTATTCACGATCAAGATAATATTGCAAGAATGATGACCCGGTCTCTCAAGCTCACAATAAAGAATTCAATCCCGGATTGAAAATAATTCCCAAAGGAAAAGAAGAACTTTTGTTCATAAAAATATTGATTTCTGATTGATAAAAATAATGAAGAATACAAGCCTTTATATAGGCTACAAAATAAACCTAAACCTAAACTAAAAAGGAAGTTGAATCCTAGTGCACCAAGGTAAAAGAAATCCTAATTAGACAAGGAAAAACATTAAATTCGTTTTTGTCCTTTAGAGCCCAATTTCAGCCCACTAATTAACATTATTTGGGCCTTTTAATTAGCTAGAAATAAGCCCAATCAAACCTATAAGGTTATAGCATTAATTTTAATGAGTCCCAATGGGTTTTGCACATGCCAAACACATGCAAGTCCAAAGCTTCTCTTAAAATATGATCAACCTTTTTACATATCACTATTATGGGCTTGGGCTTGGATACAACACAAAAACACACCATCTTTAATGACTTCGCTAGAATTCATTCCTTGTTTAAAGAAGCTCAAGATGAGTCCATTAAGCATTTGTTGGTCTTTCTTTGCACGATTCTTCGTCATAGGTCCAATTGACAGCTCCAATGGATCCCTCATGCTTCTACTAGGCTCCTTAACTCCAAGCTCCTTTGTTCCATGCTCTTGTGCTTTTGATATCACATCAGGAACGTTGATGGAACGCCGGAATAACCGAACAAGCTCTCGAGGTGGGAGAGTTTTATTACATAAACTGAATCTATTCTATCAAAAGAAATAAGAGGTAGCTATGTACAAGGTGTCAAGATATCAAGAGGTAGAAGATGATGTGTAGAAGGTGTCTAAATGAGTGCTAGTCACTCTTATTTATACATCAAGCTAGGGGTAGAATTGTAACTTCACAAGGTACAAGTATGGAGCAACATTATTTGGTGCAGAAATCCCATGATACGCCCCGCGTAAGGTGAGGCACGCCCCGTGTATATGCCCATTCCGTCAGAAATCTCCTGCATGTGGACCAATTCCGTGTCTTGTTGTCTCAAACACGCCCTGCGTAGCTAAAGTACGCCCCGCGTGTTTGAGTCTCTGAAGTTTTATTACTTGAATTGGAGCTTTTACGCCGTGCGTAGTTGAAGTACGCCTCGCGTAAAAGAGTTGACTCAAGGAGACAGTGCAGTCTGACTTTCAGGATTAGGCCAATCATTTCCGACATATGTCATACGCCTCGCGTAAGGTGTCATACGCCCCGCGTATGCTGAGTCAGTTCTACGTGGTGTCTGCGGATAAGGCAATTATTCCTGACACCATGTTTTACGCCCCGCGTATAGGATGATACGCCCCGTGTATTTGAGTAGATTTTCACTCCTTGCTCGTACCTGAAATACAAATCTTGAGAGCCGAGTTAGCTTGACGTTTTTATTTCCTAAACTAGACAAAAGCATGGAAAATTAACATAAAGTACGAGATTTATTTTTATTTCTTTATTTTATCAAAACACTTTATTTTTGTAATTAAACTTATTTATTTTATCCAAAATCAACCCGTAAATCACGCTAAAAGATAGGGGTAAAATACCCCTATCACTGACTATGTTCTCTCTTATAAATATTCTTATACTCAACATTGAACAAACACATTAGTACAATTAAATCAAAACACTTAAATTTAATTGTCTTAATCATGGATTAACTTAATTAATTTTGTCAAATCAAAATCATGTTGGAAAGGTGTTTTAACAGGTTGGTGGGCCTGTGGTCAGTAGTCTGCCTTTTGATGGATTTTTTCGTTTGGAATGTTAGAGATGCGGCTAGTAATGCTACCCGTATCCATGTTAAAGATTTAATTAAGCAATTTAATCCTTCTTGTTTTGCTTTGCTGGAAACCAAGATTAGTGGTAGTAAAGCAGATGAGGTGGTTAGAAAGTTTAGAAACTGGAATTGTGTCAGATCGGAGGCTACTGGCCGGGCTAGGGCATTTGGCTTTTCTGGAAGCCAGATCATGTTAAGTTTGACATTATCAGTATGGATAAACAATTTATTCACAGTAAGATTAGTTATCCTGGGAACAAACCTTTCTTGATCACCCTTATTTATGCTGATCCCATCATGGCCAATCGCAAAAGGTTATGGGAGGTTCTGTATAATATGAGTACAAGTATTTTGGATGTTTGGTTTGTGGCTGGGGATTTTAATGATATTGGCCTCATGAGCGATCAAAGAGGGGGTGGGAACCACTATGTTAACAGATGTCTTAACCATAAGCAGAATATGGCTTTATGTGGGCTTTCTGATCTGGGAGCTGCTGGCCATAAATTTACTTGGAAGCGCAATAATGTTTTCGTTCGGTTGGATAAAGTGTGTGCGAATGTGGCGGCTATCTGTAGTTTTCCCGAAGTGAAAGTGTTAAATCTTCCTTTCCATCACTCTGATCACTGTCCTATTTTAGTTAATTTGGTTAAGAGCCTTCGGCCCAAAGGGGATAGACCTTTCAGGTACCAGGTGGCCTGGGAATCTCACCCTGAGTTTAAAAGCTTTGTTCAGGAGAATTGGCAGCCCCACTCCAATGTTCTCCTTGCAGCTGAGGGGTTTAGAAGAAATGTGGTGGGATGGAATAGAAATATCTTTGGCCACATTATCAGAAGGAAGAATAAGCTTCTGAGCAAAATCGAAGGCATTCAACGTAATTTGGAGATCAGATTTGATCATAGTTTGAATTGTCTTCTCAGATCTCTCCAGAATGAATTAGAAGCTGTGTTGAGGCAGGAAGAGTTTCTTTGGTTTCAGAAATCAAGGAAGACTTGGATCAAAGATGAAGACCGCAACACCAGGTTTTTCCACCTTTCTACTATTATTAGAAGGCAGAGGAATCATATTGATGCTATCAAAGATTCAAATGGAGACTGGGTCTTTGAGGATGAGGACATTCGTCGCCTGGCCCTTAATTTTTATAAAGACTTATTCAAAGAGGAGAGTGTGGATCTGGATAAAGCTCTTTCTAGAACTACGTTTCCTAGATTGGAAGAGGAATCGATTCGGGAAGCTTTCCATTCTATTGACCAAAAGGAGATTGATCTGGCCTTCTCTAGTATTGGTGCCACTAAAGCTCCTAGGATTGATGGTATTCCTGCCTGTTTTTACCACAAACATTGGGATACTATAAAGGAAGGTGTTTATAGTTTTATTAAAGGAGTTTTCAGTGGTACTGAAGATATTAGGCTTGTGAACAAAACTCTTCTGGTCTTGATTCCGAAAGTTGAGAAGCCCTCCTCCTTTCTTCAAATGAGGCCTATTAGTCTGTGCAATGTGTTGTACAAAGCTATTACTAAAATTGTGGCTAATAGGATCCGGAATATTCTTCCTGATATTATCAGCCAGAATCAATGTAGTTTTGTTCCTGGCAGACAAATGATGGATAATGTCGTTATTGCCTAGGAGATGGTTCATTCCATGAGAATCAAGAAGGGTAGGAAAGGTACTGTGGCTCTCAAGCTGGATCTAGAGAAAGCTTATGACCGTTTAAACTGGAATTTTCTTCTGGATAGTTTGAAGAGAGCTGGCATTCCGGATAACTAGAGGAGTTTAATCGAGGTCAGCATCTCTTCCCTCGTGTTTCAGGTTCTGATAAATGGTGATATGTCGGAGGAGTTTACTCCTTCCCGGGGTATCCGTCAAGGGGACCCTATGAGCCCTTTCTTATTTGTTATTGCTATGGAAAGGTTGTCCCACCTGATCCAAGAGGCTGTGGGTAATGGTAAGTTCCGCCCTGTTTCCATCAACAGGTTTTGCCCTTCGATCACCCATTTGTTCTTCGCATATGATGTTTTGATCTTTGTGGAAGGGAATGAGGAGCAAATCGGTGTGGTTATGGACATCCTTAACTGTTTCTGCGCTGCTTCTGGCCAAAAGCTCAATATCCAAAAATCCAGGATGTTGTGTTCTAAAAACATGAGTAAGAGTGTCTGCAAAAGGCTAAGTGGAATATTAGGTATTCCTCTGGCCAACTCCTTGGGTAAGTATCTTAGAGTCCCCCTCCATAGTGGCAGAGTCTCTAAAGCTTCCTTTAAAGAGACTATTGACAAAGCTAGTGGGAATTGTGCCATTTGGAAAGCTAATACTCTTTCTCTTGCTGGTCATCTCACTTTGATTCAATCTGTCAACAATGCGGCTCCTAATCATATTATGCAGGCTTGTAGATTGCCAGAGCCTGTTCTCAATGAGCTTGATAAGATCAATCGGCGTTTCCTTTGGGGGAACTCGGCGGAGGGGATGAAGATCCACCTTGTTCCTTGGAAGGAGGTTTGCCAACCTAAAAGCATGGGAGGCCTGGGGATTAGACAAGCCAAAGACAATAATAAAGTTTTATTAATGAAGCTTATTTGGAGAATGTGGCAGCCCCCCTCTTCTCTTTGGGCCTATCTCTTTTGTGGTAAATATAGAAAAGATAAGATTTTTGGGGGCCCCAAGGAGCGAGTTGTCAATTGTTATTTTCTTTGGAAAGGCCTCAGTTCTGTGTTTTCAGAGTTTTGCTCTAGGATAGGTTGGGAGGTGGGGAATGGGAAGTCCATCAGCTTCTGGAATGACATCTGGGTTGGAGGCAAATCTCTGGTAGAGGTTGTTGAAACACCTTTCCACAAGATTTTGATTTGACAAAATCATTTAAATTTAATCCATGATTAAGAGACAATTAAATTTAAGTGCTTTGATTTAATTGTACTAATCTGGTTGTTCAATGTTGAGTATAAATATAAATGCAAAAAGAAATTAAGACAGGACAGTCAGCATGAGAACACAACACAAGCTGAGTGAAGAGCAACTCAGTATAAGAGATGATAAGTCGTCTTCAGAACAACAGTTTCAGATTAAAGATGAACAAGGAAGCTGAGTAAAACGAAGCTAGCACAGAAGAAGTCTGCTAGAAGAAATAGATCCTACAGAACGAAGCTGACCATGGAAGCTGAGTGGAAAAAGATCTCAGTATGAAACTTGGTAAAAATCAAAGACAATGATTATTGAAGTGAAGCTGAGTGACTTTCAGGACAACATGTATGATCCGTTGACTAAAAGACAAATTCGACAACTGTCTACACCAATAATTGAAGTCTTAAAATACGCAAAAGCCAAATTCCAATATACATGGGTCAACTGTTCGATGCTATAAGACAAACTGTCGCAAGAAGACAAAGTCTGTAGGAAGAAGACAAATCTGACGTCTGAAGAATTCAGGAGATAGGATTGGCCTGCACATCTGAAGCTGACCAGAAGTTGTCTCCCCAAAAGAGCCGTTTTGGACTCAACGGACAAATCAATTCCAAATGATTTGTTCCTCACATTTCAACTATAAAAGGGACAAAGATATCATTTGGAAGATTGCCAATTTACAGAAAATTACAAGTGAGAAAGATACAAATTCAAAGCACTCAAAAACAAGAAAGAAAGCTTACACCAATCTTCTATTCTTTGTGTAAATGCTAGATTGATTCTCTGTAATCATCTAAAGTGTTCTTTATCCTAAAAGGAACAAGTGTGTAATCAATTGTAATATTGAGAGTGTGCGTGCTGAGTGATTGGTATTAAGTACTTAGTG